>NC_141555.1:30026142-30286142 GCF_021556685.1 Rattus norvegicus | reverse complement strand
TCCACACATGGAATAAGGAGCTCAGAGACTGTCAGAAGTATCTGGACCCCACTGCTTCTAGTGGTTCCTGTAAGTCAGAGAGTTTATATCATTAATATCTTAATTCAAAAAGCCAGGTGTTGGGAAGGGCACTGTTCTTTTCCTTAGAACTCATGACTTTTATTTTTTTTGCTCAGAAGAAAAAGGTCCTAAGGAAGAAGTGAAAGATAAGTATTCTGTACTCATCTCAGGGTAAACTCCTTGATTATTTGGATACCTATAGTGCAGTTTGTGTCTGATACTGTTATTTAGGAGAGAGACGTGTTTCTAGTTCATCATATCAGTCTTTCCGATAGTATTGCTGAATCCCATTGCCTGATTGTGACCCTTTAGATTTCTCAGTCAATAGGTTTGATTATATGGCACTTTTCTTATCTATAACTTATTTGTTTTATTTTTTAGCAATTTTTATTTGATTTTTGCATATTTACATTACAAATATTTTTGCCTTTCCCAGTTTCCTGTCCATAAGATCCCTAACCGGTTCCCCTACTCTTCTGTATAATCCCTGTTACTTCCCTTTGACATTCCCTTGAATTGGTACTAAAACCTAGTACAGACAAAGGACATCTCGTTCCATTGGTGCCCAACAAGGCCATTCTCTGCTACAGATGCAGTTGGAGCCATAGGCGATCCATGTACAATCTTTCAATATTCATTTAGTACCAGAAAACTGGTTTTTTGGCATTGTTTTTCTTATCAGATTAAAAGCCCCTTCAGCTCTTGTTATCCTTCCCCAAAATCTACCAACAAGAGATCTGTTTTCAGTTCACTGCATTGCCACGATCATTCACTCCCGTATTTGACATGCTCTGGCTGTGTCTCTCAGGAAACACCTATATATGTTTCTTCTAATCATGCACTTCTAAGATTCCTCAATCTTATCTAGTTTTGGTGGCTAATATATCTATGTATATGTATATGTATATGTATATGTATATGTATATGATGTATATGTATATGTATATGTATATGTATATGTGTATGTGTATGTGTATGTGTATGTGTATTCGTATGTGTATGTATATGTATATGTATATGTATATGTATATGTATATGTATATGTATATGCATATGCATATGCATATGTATATGTATATGTATATGTGTATATGTATATATCTATTTATATATATATATTATATATATATATATATTCTATAGCTATGAGCTTAGATGGAATTTTAACATGGGTTCTGGGAAACAAGGTCAAGAAAGTAGAATCCACAAATGACAGTGCCAAATAGACTCTCTCCAGTTCTTATGAACCTAATGAAGCTGAGGTTTCACTGGACCTCAAGCTATTCCTCATCCTCCACATCCTCCTGAATCTTATGTTTGGCCTGAAGAAAGAATCATGGTAAAAGATCCAAAACCCTCAAGTCTCTTTACTGGAACACAATAAGGTAGATAATCCAAACTGATATCAAATGGGATTAGAGAACCAGTGAATTCCATAGTCCATGTTGTCCTTTGCATTGCTGATGTCTGGTAATTTTGGGATGAAGTAAGGATCTGGGTGTTTATCATTTCAAGTAGGTACACCATATTTACATTGTTATACTCATTCTATAGCTGGGCACATTTGTTGCCAAAATCATTGCAGAAAATGGAATTGGAAAACAGAATTTTTGAGTACACATTCAGCAATATTTGCAAAGTCCCATATTGAGGAATGCACAATAAGAAAGTGAAATACAATTTTCATTCGAATGAAGATCTGTAGGGTAAATACTGACCTTTGGGAAACAGAGAAAACCTACAAAATTGAACTGTATTTCACGAAATGTACCTGGGAATAAAATTAATATCCAGAAGAATGTCTTCCACTCCATGTTACAAGAACTTTTCTACCCATTCTCAGCCCTTGACTAACTTTTTTTCCATTCAGAGCATGTAACCACTAATAAAGCAAAGAGAAGTCTCTAGATTTAGAGAGATGGAGTACATAAAGGTTTCCAATGAATCACAGGATACATACGTGGAAAGGGCAAGCTCAAATCTGGTCAATGTAAGGAAAGCTGTTTAGCAGGGAGGCCATGACAGTTCTCAGTAATGTCATCATGAGGTCCTGCCTGAAAAATCTCTTGTAACCGGGAGAGCTTTATCTTCTTCTTTGATGTCACAAGTGTTGTCATGACTGCATTTCCTCTCAGGTATTCTTTTAGTACCTCTAGTGTTTAGTAATTGGCATCTAATTCAGAGAAAACAGCTATTTGGGAGTGAGAACAAAGAGGATGATGAGATCAGAAGTGTGGATAAGGAAGAGGCCCTTCTGTCCTTGTCTAAAAAAAGGAAGAAATATTTGTGCTTGTGAAAGTTCAGTGACTCCTTGGTAGGGGCTGAGTGGTATTGCTGAACAGACAGCATTGATCTGAGCCTTTCCACATATGGGAATCAGGAGCTGGGGTCCTCTCAGAAGCTTCTGGACTTCTCTGTTCTTATGGTTTCTGGAAGTCAGAGAGTTTATACCATTCATTTCATTATTTCAAATGCCAAGTAATGGGAAGGGCACAGTTGTTTTCCTGAGAGCACATGGCCTTTATTCTTTTTGACAAGAAGAAAAAGGCCCTAAGGAAGAAAGGAAGGATAAGTATTATATCCGTAGCTCAGAGTAAACTCCTCCATGCTTTAGATATCTATTGTGCAGTTTGTGTCTGACAGTGATATCTGCAAGAGAGAAGTGCTTCTAGTTGAGACATCACCATCTCACTGTTTCCACTATTATATCTCTGACTACCATTTTCTGACAGTGACACATTACATTACTGAGTAAACAGCTGTTTTTAGCTGGCATTTTTTTTAATTTACTTCATATATATATATATATATATATATATATATATATATATACATACATACATACATATACATATATATATTACAAATTTTATTTGTTTTATTAAACAAACTAATTTCTATATTCATATTAAAATATTATTTCCTTTAAGAGTTTCCTCCCATAAGATCCCGAACTGATCCCTCTCCATTTCTTCTCTCCCTTCACATTTTCGTTAACTGGGAGTCAAACCAAGGGCTTCTACTTCCATTAATGACCAACAAGGCCTTCCTCTGCTATATATGCAGTTGGATGCATAGGTCTGTCAAAGTACAGTCTTTGAATATTGGTTTAGTACCAGAAAGCTCTGGTTCATTGACTGTTGTTCTTATGGGGTTAAAAGCCCCTTCTGCTCTTGTTATCCTTTCTCAGAATCTACAAACAAGAGGTCCTTTACAGTTCACTGGATTGCCACTAACATACACTTCTTTATTTGACATGTTCTAGGTGTGTCCCTCAGGATATACCTATATCTGATTCCTGGCAGAATGCACTTCTTAGCTTCATCACACTTATCTAGTTTTGGCGGCTGATGTGTGTGTGTGTGTGTGTGTGTGTGTGTGTGTATGAACATATATATATGAACATATATATATATATATATATATGTATATATATATATATATATATATATATATATAATGTATTTTGGTAGCTCCTACAACTATTTGCTTAGGTGGTTAGGTTGAATGTTAACATGGATTCTGCACAAATAGGTCAAGAATGTAGAATTTAGAAATGACAATGTCAAATAGATTCCCCCCTGTACTTATGAAGGTATTGAAGTTGAGGATTCACCATTCCTCAAGTCTTTCTTCTCCCTGCCCATCCTCCTGTTTCTTATATTTGGCCTTAAGAAACAATCACAGAAACACATCTAAATCTTTAAGTTTGGTCATGAGAATACAGGAAGGTAGATAGTGTCGTACAGATATCAAATAAGACTAGATTACTGAAATGTATAGTCATGTAATCCTTTGCTTTATTGATGTCTGGAAATCTTTGGATAAAATAAGGATTTGGGAGTTTATCATTTGAAGTAGGTACACAGTATTTACACTGTTATACTCTCTCTATAGCTGGGGCCCATTTGTTGCCAAAAACATAGCAGAAAATACAATTCGAAACATAATTTTTGAGTACATATTCAGGAATATTTATAAAGTCACCTATCAAAGAATGTACAATAAAACAGAAATACAATATTCCTTCATCTAAAGGTCTGAAAGGAAAATACTGGCCATTACAAGAGAGAGAAAACCTAGAAAATTGAACGGTATGTCACAGGTTTGGACCTGGGAATAAAAATATTATCCAGAAGAATCTTCTCTTCTCCACGTTCCTAGATCATTTCTACCCATGCCAGGACCCTGAATAACTTTCTCCATTCAGAGCATGTAAACACTGTTGAAGCGAAGAGAAGTCTCTAGCTTTCAAGAGATAGAGTACATAAAGGTTTTTCCTGTGTCACAGGAGACATACCTGGAAAAGGCACTCTCACATCTGGTCAGTGTAAAGAAAGCTGTTTGTAGGTAGGCCATGGCGGTTCTCAGTGATATCATCATTAGGCCTTCCATGAAAAATCTCTTGTATCCTGGAGAGCCCTATTTTCTCCTGTGTTGTCACAAGTGTTGTCGTGTCTGCAAATGCCTCTTGTATATTCATTCAGTATAATATAGGGTTTACTAATTGGCCTCTAGTTCAGAGGAAACATCAATTTGGGATTGAGAACAAAGAGAATGTAAAGCTCAAAGATGTTGAGAATGAAGATGGCCTTCTGTCTTGGTATAAAAAAAAGGAAGAAATATGGCGACCCTGGGGAATGTCATTGAGTCCTTGGTAGGTGTCGAGTAGGTAAGTTGAAGAGATAGAATTGATCTGAACCTTCCACACCTGGAATCAGGAGCTCAGAGCCTGTCAGAAGCATCTGGACTTCCCTGCTTCTAGTGAATCCTGTAAGTCAGAGAGTTTATATCATTAATATCTTTATCCCAAAGGGCAGGTGTTTGGAAGGGCACTGTTCTTTCCTTAGAGCTCATGGCTTTTATTTTTTTTTTTTTTGCCCAGAAGAAATAGGTCCTAAGGAAGAAGTTAATGACAAGTATTGTGTCCACAGCTCAGAATAAACTCCTTGATTATTTGGCTACCTATCGTACAGTTTGTGTCTGATACCAGTGTTTAGGAGAGAGACATGTTTTTATTTCATCATATCAGTCTTTCCACTAGTAGTACTCTGACTCCCTTTGCCTGATAGTGACCCTTAATATTTCTCAGTCAATGTGTGTGAATAGATGGCAGTCTTATCTTTACCTTATTTTTTTTCTTTTTAGCAATTTTTTTGCTTTATTAATTTGATTTTTCCATATTTACATTTCAAATATTTTTGCCTTTCCCAGTTTCCTGCCTATAAGATCCCTAAACAGTCCCCCTACCTTTCTTGTATAATCCCCCTTACTGCCCTTTGACATTCCCTTGATTTGGTAATGAAACCTAGTTTAGACCAAGGGAATCTCCTTCCATTGGTGGCCAATAAGGCCATTCACTGCTACATATGCAGTTGTAGCCATAGGTCTATCCAAGAACAATCTTTGAATATTCGTATAGTACCAGGGAACTCTGGTTTGTTGGCATTGTTTTTCTTATCAGATTGAAAGCTCCTTCAGCTCTTGTCATTCTTTCTCAAAATCTACCAACAAGAGATCTGTTTTTCAGTTCACTGGTTTGCCACTACTATTCACTTCTGTATTTGACATGCTCTAGCTGTGTCTCTCAGGAAAGACTTATATCCCTTTCTTCTAATCATGCAATTCTATGCTTCATCATTTTTATCTAGTTTTGTTGGTGAAGCAGTTTGCATAAGGCACTTTGGTGGAGATGGGGGACATCTTTGTCTGTCTTTGTGAGTGGACATAGCTTTCTCCCATGTTTTGCAGCTGGCGAAGGTATTAAAGTCACATGTGGAGAGGGGGCAGGACTTAATCTATTTGTGAAAAATGAGAAATCATTGAGATTACCTTTAAAAGTAGAAATTTTGCAGCCCTCTTTGTCTGATGGGGCCTGTTGTACCTCGCCTTGACAATATATGTCTTCTCCAAAACATTTGGAGGAGAATTGAAAAGACTGGAAACCTGTAGGATAGGGAATGAACATTTGAAACTCCTTTGGAAACTCTGTCGGACAGATAGCTGATCACCCAGAAGACTGGGCTGTACTTAGACTTCAGGTATGGAGAGACTGCCACTTCTGCCCACCTGTGTCCACATCCCTAGCCCAAGAGGAAACAGCATAGTGCCGCTGGACACATGAATATAGGAGCAGTCAAGCTGTAGGAGTCCTGCAGTACAAATGGCATATGGATCGGAACTGGTCCAAACAATATCCTACACACAAATCTTCTGTGGGGAGGGGAACACTTAGACCATCAGAAAGGCAGAAACTCCTGAGAACTCATCTCACATTCCTGACAAAAAAACAAAAAAAAATACACCTAGCTCCATCTGGGCCTCCTGTTCATAGTGACCTAGTAGACATTTCTGGTTGCAACTCTCATTGAGAGCTGAATGGCTGCCCAAGAAGCAAGTTCAGGTCTGAGACCAGAGGTGAATACAACTATTCTGCACTAAGTGACCTGACTAGTGGATTCAGGACATGCAAAAGCAGAACTCCTCTGGGACCAGGCACTTCCAGTTTCTAGCTGGCTCCTGAACCTTGCTGATCCTGGCCCAGAGCTCCCTGCTCCTAGACAATGTGGGAGAGAGAGCTGATCACCCAGGAGTCTGGGCAATACTGAGCATACAAGGCACAGAGACCGCAACTTCTGCCCACCATTACCCATATCTCTGGCCCAAGGCAATACAGCATAGTGCCTCTGGACCCAGGAATATAGGAGGATTAAAACTGCAGGAGCACCATGTTCCAGACTGTGCCTGGATCTGAACAGAACTGATTAAACAGCTCCCTGCACACAAATCCTGAAGGTGGAAGAACTAGAACTTCAGAGGAGCGGGCATTCCTGGGAAACCAGAGGAGACTACTCTCTGCCCAGATTCCTGACTCAATAGGAAAACACCTTGTGCCTTCTGTCCTCCCTACCCCCCACAGAAGGATATAAGAGAAATATGTGAAGTTCCTTCTGGTTCCAGCCCACAGGGACAGCTGAAAGCCAGTGGACAGGAAAAACTGCATGCATGAGGTAAGAATACTCTGTTCCCATAACTGGGTAAAAACAAAATAGGAAAACATGTCTACAGCAGTCCTGACACATGAGCCTACAGGACGGTCAAGCCACTGTCAGAAAGAGTAAGACACACTAACTCCAGAGACAACCTGATGGCTAGAGGCAATAACAGGAATTCAAACAACAGAAATCAAGACTACTTGGGCTCATCAGAGTCCAAATCTCCCAACAATGCAAACACGGGATATCCAAACACACCAGAAAAGCAAGATCTAGATTTAAGTTCACATTTTATCATGATCATGGAGGATATTAAGGAGGTCATAATTAACTGCCTTAAGAAAATACAGGACAACAGAAAATTCAGAAGTAAACAAGTAGAATCCCAGAAAGAGGGAACACAAAATTACCTTAAAGAACTAATGAAAAAAAAAAAAACAGGAGAAGAAAATGAACAAAAAATCCAGGAGTTAAAAATGGAAAAGAAACTATAAGGTAAGCACAAAGGAAGACAATCCTGGAGATGGAAAACCTAAAAAAGAGACCAGGAGTCATAGATGTGAGCGTCACCAATAGGATAAAAGAGATGGAAGACATAATCTAAGTTGCAGAAGATTCCTTAGAAAACATTGACACAACTGTCAAAGATAATGTAAAAAAGAAAAAAAAAACTTTTAGCCCAAAACATACAGGAAATCAAGGATACAGCAAGAAGATCAAACCTAAGGATAACATGTATTGAAGAGGGTGAAGACTGCTAACATCAAGGGACAGTAATATCTTCAACAAAATTATAGAATAAAACTTCCCTAATCCGAAGAAAGAGATGCCCATAAACATACACAAAACCTACAGAACTACAAATAGACTGGACCAGAAAAGGAAACCCTCCCATCACATAATAGTAAAAACAGTAAATACACAAAACAAATAAAAATATTAAAAGCAGTAAGTATATGTATAAATAACATATAAAGGCAAACCTATCAGAATTAAGCCAGAATTTTCACTAGAGACTATGAAAGCTGGAAGATCCTGGACAGATATCATACAGACCATAAGAGAACAGAAACGCCTTCCTTGGCTACTTTATCCAGCAAAATTCTCAATTAACATAGATGGAGAAACCAAGATATTCCATGACAAACCCAAATTTACACAATATCTTTCTAAATATCCACTAATTCCAAGGACACTAATTGGAAAATCCCCAAAAAGGAGGCAAGTAAAATCATAAAGCAAGAATTAATCTTTTCACAACAAAATAAAGAGAAGGGAAGCACACAAACATTAATTATCCTCCAATTATGAAAATAAGAGAAAGTGATCATCGCTATTCCTTAATATCTCTCAACATCAATGGACCCAATTCCCCACTAAAAATACACAGATTGACACACTGGATATGTAATGCGGACACAGCATTTTGCACTACAGGAAACACACTTCAGAGACAAAAAGAGACACTACCTCAGAGTAAAAGAATGGAAAAATAATTTCCAAGCAAAATTTCGCAAGAAACAAGCTGGAGTAGCCATTCTAATATCATATAAAATCGACTTTCAATGAAATGTCATCAAAAACCATAAGGAAGGACACTTCATATTCATCAAAGCAAAAATCCACAAAGATGAGCTCAAAAACTAAAATATCTATGCGCCAAATACAAGGGCACCTACATAGAAACCTTACTAAAGCTCAAAGAACATATGGCACCGGAAATAATAATAGCAGGGGATTTCAACTCCCTACTCTCATCACAAGACAGATCATGGAAAGAGAAATTAAACAGAGACATAGTCAGACTAACAGAAGTTATAAACCAAATGGTCTTAACAGATACTTTAGAAAATTCTATCATAAAACAAAAGGATATAACTTCTTCTCACCACTTCATGGCATTTTCTCCAAATTTTATCATATAATCAGTCAAAAAGCAGGCCTCAAATGATACAGAACGATAGAAATAATCCAATGCATTCTATGAGACCACCATGGGCTAAGTCTGTTCTTCAATAACAATGAGGAGAGCACACCCACATATACATGAAAGTTGAACAATGCTCTACTCAATGATAACTTTGACAAGGAAGAAATGAAGAAAGAAATTAAAGACTTCTTAGAATTTAATGAAAATGAAAGTACAATATACCCAAAATTTTGGAACACAATGAAAGCTGTGCTAAAAGGAAAACTCATACCTCTGAATGCCTGCAGAAAGAAACTGGAGAGAGCATACAAGAGCAGCTTGACAGTACACCTAAATCCTTTAGAACAAAAAGAACCAAATACATGCAGGAGTAGTAGAAGGCAGGAAATAATCAAACTCAGAGGTGAAATCAACCAAGTAGAAAAATGGGGATCATACAAAGAATTAACAGAACTAAAAGCTGGATCTTTAAGAAAATCAACTGATTACATTAACCCATAGCCAGACAAATCAGAGGGCACACAGAGTGTGTCCAAATTAACAAAATAAGAAATGAAAAGGGAGACAAAACAGCAGAATTAGAACAAATTAAAAAAGTCATCAGATCATCCTACAAAATCCTAATTTCAACAAAATTTGAAAATCTGGAGAAAAGGACAATTTTCTTGATGAATGTCATGTACCAAAGCTAAACCAGGAACAGAAAAACCATTTAAACAACCAGTAACTTCTATAGAAATAGAAGAAATCAATAAATGCCTCCCAATCAAAAAGAGTCCAGGATCAGATGGATTTAGTGAAGAAATCTATCCAAAATTCATAGAAAATTTCATACTAGTACTTTGCAAACTATTCCACATAAATGGGACAGTGCACTACCTAATTCCTTTCATGAAGCCACAATTTCTCTTATTACCTAAACCACACAAAGACCCAGCAAAGAAAGAAAACTTCAGACCAATTTCCCTTATGAATATCGATGCAAAAATACTATATAAGTCTTGCAAACCGAATCCAAGAACACATCAAAATAATCATCCATCATGATCAAGTAGGTTTTATCCCAGGCATGCAGGGATGATTTTGTATATGGAAACCATCAACGTAATCCATTATGTAATCACACTCAAAGATAAAAACCCAATGATCATTTCATTAGATGCTGAGAAGGCATTTGATAAAATTCAACACCCCTTCATGATAAAGGTCCTGGAAATTACAGGAATTTAAGGCCCATTCCTAAACATATACAGCAAATCCATAGCTAACATTAAACTAAGTGGAGAGAAACTTAAAGCAATCACACTGAAATCATGGAGTAGACAGGCTGCCCACTCTCTCACAACTTATTCAATATGGTTCTAGACATCTTAGCCAGAGCAAGAATACACTAAAGGAGTCTGCTTAGATTGGATTGGAAAGGAGGAATTCAAAATAGCACTGTTTTAGATGATATTAAAGTATACTTAGAGACCTCAAAAGTACCACCAGAGAATTACTAAGCCTGATAAACAATATCAGCAAAGTGGCTGGGTATAAATATAACACTGAACAAAAGCTAAACAAGTGGAGAAAGAAACTAGGGATACGACACCCTTCACAATACCCCTAAATAATACAAAATAACTCGGGTGACTTTATCCAAGCAAGTAAAAGATATGAGCATATGAGCAGAACTTCAAGTCTCTGAAGAAACTGAAGGAGATTTCAGAAGATGGAAAGATCTCCCATGCTCATGGACTGGCAGGATTAATACTGTAAAAATGGCCATAATACCAAAAGCAACCTAAGGATTCATTCCTATCCCCATCAAATTTCCAATCCAATTCTTCATAGAGTTAGACAGAACAATTCATAAATTCATCTGGAATTAGAAAAACAGAGAATAGCTAAAACTCTCCTCAACAATAAAAGGACTTCCTTGGGAATCACTATCCCTGAACTTAAGCAGTATTACAGAGCAACAGTGATAAAAACTGTGTGGCATTGAGACAGAGGCAGGCAAATAAAACAGTGAAACTGAACTAAAGACCAGAAATGAACCCATACACCCATGGTCACTTAATTTTTGAGAAAGGAGACAAAACCATCCAATGGAAAAAAAGATAGCATTTTCAGCATATGGTGCTGGTTCAACTGGAGGTCATTATGTAGAAGAAGGCAAATTGATCCATTCTTACTGCCTTGTAGAAACCTTTAGTCCAACTGGATCAAGTACCACCACATTAAACCAGATACACTCAAACTAATAGAAGAAAAGTGGGGAAGCATCATGAACATCTGGTTTTCCACTAGCACTCACTTCTGTATTTAACATGCTCTAACTGTGTCTCTCTGGAACGATCATTCTCCAGTTCTTGGCAGCATGCACCTCTTAGCTTCACCAATCTTATGTAGTTTTCGTGTCTCCTACACCTATGAGGTTAGGTGGAACTTTAACATGGATTATACACAACTAGGTCAAGAATGTAGAATCTACAATTGAAAATGCCAAAAAGATTCCATTCTGTACTTATGAAACTATTGAAGATAAGCTTTCCCTGGACCTCAAGACATTCCTCTCCCTGCCCATCCTCCTGAATATTACGTATGGCCTGAATAAAGAATCATGGCAAAACATTCTCAACCCTCAAGTCTGAACCTTGGAAATAAGGAATGTAGATATCAGAGAACTGATTATCTTTTGGGACTACAGAACCACATTCTAGAGTAGATGTTGTCCTTTCCTTTACTGATGTCTCTTAATTTTTGGATAAAATAAGGATTTGGGAGTTTATCATTTGAGGTAGGTACACAATATTTACACTGTTATATTCACTCTAATGTTGGGCCCTCTTTGTTGCCAAAATCATTGCAAAAAAATGGAATCGTAAAACAGAATTTTTGAGTACACATTCTGGAATATTTATAAAGTCCCCTATCAAGGAATGTACAGTAAGAAAGTGAAGCACAATATTCATTCAATTAAATGTCTGTAGGGAGAATACTGGCCTTTGGGAAACAGAAAACCTACAAAATTTTTCTGTATGTCACATAAATGATCATGGGAAAAATTATTATCTAGAAGAATCTCCCCCACTCCATCTTCCTAAATCTTTTATACCCATGCCAAGCCCTGGCTACCTTTCTCCATTCAAAGCATGTAACCACTAATGAAGCAAAGAGATTTCTACAGCTTTAGAGAGATGGACAACATAAAGGTTTCCACAGAGTCACAAGAGAGATACCTGGAGAGGGCACGCCAAATCTGATCAATGTAAGGAAATCTGTTTAGCAGGTAGGACATGGCAGTTCACAGTGACATCATTATTAGGCTCTCCCTCAAGTATATCTTGTAACCTGGACTCCCCTAACTTCTTCTGCGATGTCACAAGTGTTGTTGTGGCTGCAACTGCCTCTCAGATATTCCTGCAGTACCTCTAGGGTTTACTAATTGACCTGTAATTCAGAGTAAACACCCATATGGGAGGGAGAACAAAGAGGATAATGACAACAGTGAAGGGGAGAAGGAAGCTGGCCTTCTGTCTTTGTATAAAAAAAGGAAGAAATATGTTATACTTGGGATAGCTCAGAGAGTCCTTAGTAGGAATTGAGTGGGATATTTAAAGAGTTTGCCTTGATGTGAGCCTTACACATATGGGAATCAGGAGCTGGGAGCTCAAAACCATCTGGACTTCCCTGTTCTTATCGTTCCTGGGAGTCAGAGTGTTTATATCCTTTTTTTTTTGTATTCCAAAACCAAGTGATGGGCAGAGCATAGTTGATTTCCTGATAGCTCATAACCTTTATTCTTTATGTCAAGAAGAATAAGGTCCTAACAAAGAAGGGAAAGACAAGTATTGTGTACTCCACTCAGAGTATACTCTTCCATGCTTTGGATCCCTATAGTGCAGTTTGTGTCTGACACTGATATCTGGGAGAGAGAAGTGTTTCTACTTGAGTCTTCATCATCTCTGTCTTTCCACTAGTATTACTCTGCTCTCATTCCCTGACAATGAGCTTTACATTTCTGAGTCAATAGCTGTGAATACCTGGCACTGTTATTTTCTTTAATTTCTTTAATTTTTTTAGTTTTAGCAAATTTTATTCCTTTTTATTTGGGTATTTCTATATTTACATTTCAAATGTTATTTCCTTTCCCTATTACTTGCCCATATGATCCCTAACCGGCCCCACTCCTCTTTTTCTATAACTCCCCTTACTATCCGTTTTCAGTTCACATATTTGCCTCTAGAATTCACTTCTGTATTTGATATACTCTAGCTGTGTCTCACAGGGAAGATCTATATACAGTCCCTGGCAGCATGCACTTCTTAACTCTATCAATCTTTTCTAGTTTTGGTGACTGATGTGTATATATTTTTCCACATGTATGGCATGCTCTGAATGGGATTCCCTCAGTCTCTGCTCTAAATTTATATATACTATTGTTCCACCTTTTAAAAAGGAGTAGAGCATGCACATTTTGTATGTCCTCTCTTGAGCTTCCAGTTGTCTGAGGACCGCATCTTGGGTAATTTGAGCTTTTGTGCCAATATTCACTTTCGGTGATTTCATAACATGTGTGATTTCATACCATTCTGTGATTGGGTAACCTCAATCAGTATGATATTTTCTAGATCATTCCATTTGTCTATGACTTTCTTGAGATAATTGGTTTTGATAGCCGAGTAGTACACCATTGTGTAAATGTACCACATTTTCCATAACAATTCCTCTGATGAATGCCATTAGGGTTTCTTCTAGCTTCTGGGTATTACAAATAAGGCAGCTATGAACATAATTGAGGATGTGTCTTTTTGTATGTTGGAGCATCTTTTGGTTATATGCCAAAAGATGTATATCTGGTTCCTCAAGCACTGCAATTTCCAATTTTTTGAGGAATCTCCAGACTGATTTCAGGAGTGGTTGAACCAGTTCTTTGTGCCACCAAAAAAAGGAGCATTCCTCTCACTTGAGATCCTTATCAACTTCTGCTGTCTCCTGAATTTTTATTTCAGCAATACTTACATGTATGTGGTGGAATCTCAGAGTTGTTTTCATTTACATTTCCTTAATGACTAAATATGATGAACATTTCTTTAGATCCTTCTCAGATATTTGATATTCCTCAGTTGAGAAATCTTTGCTTAGTCCTGTAGCACAATTTTAATAGGATTATTTTCTCTCTGAATCATTATTTCTTTAGTTCTTTGTTTTTATTAGGTAATAGCCCTCTGTCAGATGTAGGATTGGTGTAGAACTTTTCCCAATCTTTTCCCTGCTGTTTTGTTCTAAAGACAGTCTCCTTGGCAGGCAGTTTTATACTACATTGAAGAAATATCAATTAGAGAAATAGAAGAGGGACTGGCTCCTTCCTGTCTTCTGTACCTGTCCTGAACAGTAATTGAGGGAACTAAACAACCATGTTCTATTCCTATAAGGCATGTTTATCTACACTTGTAGGTCTAGAGAGACTTAGGAGTGATCCTGGGCACATCAACTGTATGCTGATGGAGTTTGTAGTTTTCATCCTGGCTTGTGTAACTACAGGCTAAGATGTTCTAAAGCCAAATTACAACCTCTGCAGATGTGCATATGCCTGAGGAGGCTGTCTCCTTGGTTTTCTGAAGCATAGTTAAGGGAAGCAGAGGAAAACAGAACTCCCTTCTCTTCTGATCTCTGGGAATGCTGACATTCTGGCTTCAGCTCTTTATATGTTCTTGAATATCCTTTGGTGTTCTAGAATTGGACTGCAAATAAATACTATGCAGGAGATGTGTGGGAAACACCTGAACTCTTCCATTAGAGATCAGAGAGATGAGCTGTATTTGCACTCATTTGACTGTGTATATTTCTGGTCTTTGTTTGACCATGCAGTTCTGATGCCTCATATTTCATTGCTAATGTATTCAAGTTGTAGGGAAAGAACACCTCACAATTTTTTCCCATCCTCCATCCTATGGTCTTAGATTTTAGTGGAACCCTTAACATTTTATATTCTAGATCCACTGTCCTAACTTTTTAAACATGCACATCTCTATTATCCCTGCACACTGTGTGTGTGTGTGTGTGTGTGTCATTGTGTACCTGTGTATCTTCTGTGTGTATGTGTTTGTGTTTGTGTCCTTAAATGGTTAGTTTGTATGCAATTTACAGAAACCTTGTCACTGAAAGAAGTCTATGTAAGAAATCTATAAAGTGTGGATGGGGCATAATCCAAATGTTCTGCCATAAAGTGGCCTTCTAGAAAGAGTAGCATAATCTTCAGTAAAAGAATATGCTTGACAAAGAAGTGCAGACTGACAGGAACTTGATGTAGATCTCTCCTGAGAGACACAGGCGAAATACAGCAAATACACAGGCAAATGCCAGCAGCAAACCACTAAACTGAGAACGAGAATCCCGTTGAAGGAATGAGAGACAGGATTGGAAAGGCTTGAAGGGGCTTGAGACCCCATATGAACAACAATGCCAAGGAACCAGAGCTTCCAGGTACTAAGCCACTACCTAAAGACTATACGTGGACTGATCCTGGGCTCCCACCTCATAGGGAGCAATGAATAACCTTGTATGAGCACCAGTGGAAGGGCAAACCCTTGGTCCTACTAACACTGAAACCCCAGTGAACGTGATTGTTGGGGGGAGTGCGGTAATGGGGGGAGGATAGGGATGGAAACACCCATATACAAAGGGGTTTAGGGGTAAGAAAGCAGGGTTAGGGGAATGTTGGCCAGTAAACCGGGAAAGGGAATAACAATTGAAATGTAAATAAGAAATACTCAAGATAATAAAGAAAAAAAATCTGCTTTTAAACAAAATTTGGAGGAAATACCCCGACATGTCTACATTATAACTGTGTACTGTGTCATTGTTTTCTTGTTTTCTGTGGTCACACTTGTGGCCTTTGAAGCAGAGCTGCATCCCGTGGATCTGTAAATAAGCTAAGACAGACTTTCAACTCAGTCACATGAAGCATGTGAAAGGCGTGACAAGACAGTTGCAGTCATTGTGACACTGCCATCCCAATGGATACATGTAACTGTTGAAAAATCACAGAGTGGGATGCTCAAGTCTGAACTTTAACACCCAGCTAGGAAAAGTATAACCTATCAGTTCACTTCCTGAGTACCATCCACAAGCAAAGGGTAAGCTCAGATGAAGTACTGTTGAAGAAATTTGCTCTTCCTTGTGAGCAGCATCTGAGGGTATGTGGAAGACCATTCAGCATCCTGTGACACGGGAGACCAGAGTAATGAGAAGCAGACAGAGGGGACAATTCTGTGTTTTTTTTTTTTTTCTGGACCACCATAACTACATTTTCCAGTCTATGGATTTGCTCATTGAAATCGTGTGTCTCACATTGGCAAAGGCCAAGCTGTATGAAGCCTCAATATCAAAACTGGATCCAAGGTCCTTTCTTAGTTACTGGGATTTACAGGCAGTCTATCATACCTTGTTTTCTAGATTCACAAATTCTTTTCTGGCTTCATGTACTTAAGGCATATTCTTTCATTCTCTCTATGTGTCTCTCTCTCTGCCTCTCTGTCATATTTTTTTCCTCTATCCTACAACAGTCTTTACTAATGTTAATGTATTTCTTTCCAGTTTATACCCTTCCTTATCTCATAAACCCCAGGGTAATCTGAACATGGAGTCCTCTGGAGAACCACAATTAGAAATAGAGTTGACATCCAAATCTACTAGACAAGAACAACTGTGAAGATGCAGAATATTCAACAACCCCCAACAAGCATAGAGTCAAATACGCATGTATAAAAAGAAAATTTTTAGATATTCAAGAAATGCATGTCAGGCTGACCATAGGTTGGCTTCTCTTTGCTGAGACTGCCAGCATCATGACAAAGGTTACATGGGGCTTTAATAAACATGTATAGTTTAATAATACCTAGACTCTACCCTACTTTATTATTCCCTGTCTGTATGTTTCTAATAGATGCTTTCCAGAAATGTAGTAGTGACACCCTTTCAAGAGTATAGACGTTGTCACATGTGGCACCCAACAGAAGAATTTGACTTTTATTCTATGGGTGAAGCTCCTTATGATTGATCTACAACATACTTGTCCCCATGACTGATGCTTTGTTTTGGTGTGTGTGTGTGTGAGTGTGTGTGTGTGTCTGTGTCTGTGTCTGTGTCTGTCTGTCTGTCTGTCTGTCTGTCTGTCTTTGTCTCTGTCTGTCTCTTTCCTCCGCAGGATACCTCTCCATAGTACAGCATGACTTCTTAATTGCATTCCAAGGTTGACTCATCATGCTTCCTCTGTTTTTGAGGTCTCAAATTGCACCTATGTTAAGCAATGCACCTGTAGCCTGATCTGTGAACTGCTGCTCACATCATAAAGAACCCCATGACTAAACATGTTATTTTTGAGGCTCTGAACAATGTTTTTGCCTGAATTTACATAATTATTCCAATTTTTTTACTCCCTCAACTAAACTGTACTTCTCTGTGGATCTTTCCAAAGTCTTTGCTTACTTGTATTTATCTATGAACCAGCTCTACAAGGAAGGCATAATCCCAACTCTCCAGCATTAGTTAGGAGGAGCAATGGGTGAGGAAATTGGATAAAATGATCATTTAGCTAAAGAAGATGTCCGCTTAGAGTGATTAACTGTTTAGAATCGTTGCATAAATGACAATCATACTGACCTAAGTTCTCAACTTCCTTTCTTCATTGTCATTTTCAGTGTGCATAGTAAGGTCGGGATGAAAAATTTCTGAGCTTTGTTTGCAAGTTTAGGCTTCAGTATCTGTACATGAAGGTAGGAAAAAATTCAATTAATCAGTCATATCTCCATTTTTAGAAGGTAGAGTGATGGAAAGTCTTCCCTTGTGTCTCAGCAAAGGTACTGGAAAGGCCAACTTGGCTTGTTGATTTGCAGAATATCTGGTTAATGGATAGTTATGTACTGTTGAAGGGGACACTCCTCTGGTACACTATTGCATGCCTGGAATTCCATGGTATTCTTTGTGATGTCACTAGTGTTATGGAAACAGAAGCTGCCCTTGTGGTATTTTGTTAATGCTTATTGTTTTAGACACAGACATGTTTTCTAGGATTATCGAGTTATTTACAGGAAAAACAGAGTGCATGGAGAGATGAGAGAGAAAAAAAAATGATATTAGGACTTCTTTCTTGTTATAAATATGCAAAATAAATAATCTGGTGTAAAGCAGAGAGAGTAAGCCCTGAGCCAGTACTGGGGAACTTCCTGGAGAAGCTGTGCTTGGGTCAGACCTTCTAGGAGCAGGACTTATGGTCTGAAACATCTGGACTTTTAAAGAAGGGACCAAGCGTCAAGAATATCTGATGAATATTTGGCAGACAGCCAGAAATTGACAAGCATGCAGTTAGTTTGCTATGAGTTCCTTAATTTCACTCTGAATGAGAAAGATATCCAATAGGAGCCACACAGATAAATCTTCTACTCTCAGGGTAGAGTATAGGACTTCATCTACAGACGATTATTGTACAAGTCATTGACATGTTGTGACAAGGAGAGAGAGAGAGGGATACTCCCCTGGAAATGTATCAAGATTTCAGACTCATTTTTTTTTGAACATACATGATTAGGGCTTGGTTGTCCTAAGAACTATGGACTACAGAACTTACCTGCATATGTCTAGCAATCATTGTTGGAGGCAGGAGAGTAGCTAATAGGTCCAACTTGAAAAGAGCTTTCTTACTCTCTCAGTGCTTCAAAGTGTCTGTAGATTTCCCCTTTCCTCATGCTTTGTTGGGGGACTCAGAATGGTCTCTCCTGTGACTGGGCCATTAATATGCATGTTCCCTTGTGTTTATCTACAGGGTCTGCTGGGAAGGCATCATGCCAACCTTCCACCATCAATGAGCAAGTTCAGCAGATTAAGAAGTAGGAGAAACTGACTATTGAGCTCAAGAAGAAAACCTGTGAGTTGGGTAAACTTCCAGGAATACTGACCCATGACATCAGCAGAATTTGAACAAAAGTTAGTTATTACACCCAGTCATTCCTTGATCGTCTTGACCCCTCTGTGTTAAACCCAGTATTCTCACATCAGAAGAAACTGCAACTCCAACGTCCTCATGCACAAACACACTTTTCTGATGTGCCTCTCAAAAGTAGAACTTTAAGGTAGGATAGGAGTGTAATGGAAGCTATTTCATTTCTCAGAAAAGCAGAAGCTGTGTTTGAATAACAGACGAGATATGGCAAGCAGTGTGTGAGCTCTCATCCTGGATTTTAATAGAGAGAGATGCATTTTCTGTCCTCAGAGGAACACAGAAAGTTGGTCAGCTACAGAAGCACAGTAACTTAAACTTAGATAAGTAAACTTTTGTTTTTTATTTATTTTAAAGATTTATTTTATTTGATTTTTATGAGTATACTGTACCTGTCAGACTCACCAGACTCACCTGTCATTATGAATGGTTGGATGCCACGATGAGTACACTTGGAATTGAACTCATGACATTTGGAAAGACAGGCAGTGTTCTTAAATGCTGAATAAACTTCCTAGTCTAAACTACTACTACTACTACTACTACTACTACTACTACTACTACTACTACTACTACTACTACAACTACTTATTATTATTATTATTATTATTATTATTATTACTATTATTGTTAAGCAACCCTAGATAGATCAAAACTTACCCTCCTCCAATGCTCTTCCCCCTTCTCTGTTTGAAGAAAATCTTAGAATAAAGAAAGTCACCATAATATCTGCCCCTCAACCTCAGCATTAAAAAATGAAAAATTTTACTTTTTCTTAGCTATGGAGATTTTCTTGTTGACTGGGCTCATAGCTTCAGACCTGAAGTCAGTGATATTATGGACAATGGAGATCCATTTGAAAGAAGCTGCTTAACTTGGAGGAACAGGGAAACAGTGAGCAAGAGTAAGATGTTTGTCCACCACCTGATCCCTTGCTGAGAACAAAGTCTCCTCTTCACAGCCTGAAAACTGGGCAGGCTGGGTAAGTAGGCATAGCTAACAAGCCAATCCAATTGTGTAAATGTTTGTACATATACAGGGTATAAAGGGAGAGCATTTCATTGACTAATTTGAATACAAACCCTGTCCACTATGTTCTTATATCTTGCAAGGAAACTTTGGTGTATTTTGTCTATCCTGGGATCCAGAAAGATCGCTTCTCACTCTCATTGTGATTTCTTCCCTCATATGACCCTTAAGAGTACTGAGGAAGTCAGAGAAAAACACAGACAACAATAATCTACATTGTAGAGATCAATTACTTCTCATAAGAAACACTTCCTCATAGCTGTGAATTCAGCAGAGGGGCAAGCTGCAACCAATGCTTGATATTGCATCTGATGTCTGGTATACAGGCTCATTGACTAACTATTCTATTGGAGAAAGGAAACATCAAAAGTTAGCATGAGAACAAAAAAAAGACCTAAAATTGAATCAGAACTCTGATACATAGCAGTAAGTGTTCCCAGTGAGGGTCACAAATAACATGAAGGGTATTACTTGAGCAAGAGTTACTCTGCTGGAGTCCTCATATTTCATATTTACTTGAAAATCTGTCACAGCAGACCATATTGATATCATACAATAGTCCAGAGAGACCATACCCAAAAGTATATAATTCCTACTGAAATAAAGTGTTGATAATACTGCACATCACACATTTGTATGTGAGTCTAAAATTAATGTTCTACATAGATGAAAGCATTCCCACAATCCTTATCTTAGTCACTTGATTTTTTTTTTCGTTTGGAAAATGGCTGAGTATTCTTCAGTTCCACACCTGAACTGAACTGACTCTTCCTCAGACTGTATATATAGTGGACATCTGAGTAGCAATTGACATTTTTAGCCAGGTTGGTCTCCCCATGGATCTTTTTGGGCATGAATAAGCATGCATAGATATATTTTACTAAAGGATTCATGTAGTAGCCTAAATATTACAGGATCCCATTGCTGTAAATAATTTTATTTTACACAGCAGAAGGAAGGTGTATCAAAGGCTGTGTATCAAACGTTGTAGATATTACACCATCCATAGATGATAATATATCAAGAAGAATCCCTTAGGATTACACACATTGATCTAGAAACTCACAGACGATTCTAATCCAGGACAGGTAATCACTTGGCTTGGAAACTTACAATAATATAATGCTCCAGATCTATGTGGAGTGTTAATAGATAATGAGAAACCACCTAAAAAGCATATGCATAAGTACAAGATGCTATTCAAAAATTATCCAGAGGGAGTTTGGCAACCTACATTCAGCACAAAGAGATTGATTCGTCACTTCACAGATTCTGATCAGATCAATTTAGTATTGAGAAAACTATATAAGAACTCACTTGCGTATCCCATGACTGTACAACTAGGTAGTCACAGCAAACATGACATTCAGGAAGCATAGCTTGAACTTGCCAACAATGGACAGAGTGCATTTAGCTGACGAAGTCTGACCATGAAACTCAAATTTCCGAAATACCACTTAGGTTTGAATTTACAGAACAATAAATACTTAATGAGTTTTGGGACAAAATTCTAATCTAAAGACTACAAAATTATTTATCAATAAGCTCTTAATCCCTATGGAGAGATTAATGGTAGATATAATGAATTTAATCTGTAGCCCAGAGGTATAAATAATTGGTGCAATGTGAGGTGATTTGGTATGTTTAAGAAACATGCAAAAAACGGAGGTCATTCTATCTTTGAACAGATTTGCTTCTCAAACATTTAGCATGAGTTACTGTGGAATGACCTAGACACATACATGCACATATCCTACAATTAATTGATTTGTTCTGTTCTGTGTGTGGTATGCCGGACTAATCCAAGGTAGGAAGTATATAATGCACAAGTATTTTAAACCCAATATCAATGAAAATAAATCAGAATTCCTCTTGTGAATGCCATCCTAGATGAGTTAATCCAGATCAAAAAGTAAAAAATGAGTTACATATTCACTTTAATCTGAATGTTAATTCTCTAAACTGTGTATCTGTATGATCATTTTGTGTAAGAGTCTAGTGAAACAGACTGTATATATTTTGAGAAGTGCAAGTGTACTTATGTATTGCTGAAGGACACAGTCAGGAACAGGAATATCAACTGTGAAGAGACAGGGAAAAGAGCAACAATGAAGGGAATGTAGTACATACAGTTAAATTGAGAGACATTTGAGGCATTGAATGGAAAACTAATGAAGTAGAAAGACAATTTTTTTTAATTTTCTATCAAGTAACTAAATATTTGCTATAGTTACAAGGGCAGAAGATAAAATATTGAATGGGTTTATCTATGTGAAATTTGAATAATAAGTAAGTCACAACAATTTTGGATTTCAACTTTCAGTAAACCTATGTTACAAATACTGACTGTATATTCATTAAGGAGAGAGATGTGAACATCTCTGTTGGAAACATACATATCTTATATTATAAACAATGGAAGTGCAAAATAATCTATGTATTTGTTTACATTTCAAAGTCATTTCCCAAACTCTTCTTTCTTTCTTGAATCCCCCAAGCCTTTCCGATGCTGTTTGTTTCTATGATGGTGCTCCTCCATCTACATGCCCACTTCACTTTAGCCATCTAACATCCCCCTTCTCTGGGATATGACATTTCCACAAGACCAATTGCCTTCCTTTCCAGAGATTAAAGATTGGACAGTTGTCTTCTCCATATGCTTTGCTATCTATATAGCAGTAACCATGTACTGGCCAAGTATACTCTCGTTGGTAAATTTCCTGAGACTCTGAAGGATAAACTTAATTGATACTCTTGTGTTTCATATTTGTTTCCAATCCCCTTAAGATCCTTTAGGCATTAGACTAATTCATCTTATGTGGCTGTCAGTTTTCTGTCAAATGTTTAGCTGTATCAGCATCTGTCTCAGTCAGATGATGGCAGAGCCCCTCAGAGGACAGACATATTAGGGTCTTATCTGCAAGCACATCTTGACATCAGGAATAGTTAGAGGATTTAAGGTCTGTGGATGAAATGATTCTTATGGTGAGGTAGTCTCTGAAGGGGCTTTCTTCATTCTCTGCTCTTTTCTTTTACTTTTTTTTAGGCCTTGCATATTTATAGGTTAAAAATTTTGAGCTGCATGGGTAGCACCATCCCTTCACTTGGGTCATGTGTAGCTACAAGAGGCAGTCTCTAGTTGTTCTATCTCTTTGCTGCTTAGTATTTAAACTACTATCATCCCAGTAGGTGTATAGGAGCCTTTTGCATTTTTGAAATCTGGGACTTTCCTGGGGATACCCAAGTTCACCACCCACCATTGATGATTATTGTTATTTATTCCACTTTTCCTCTGGATTTCTCTCTTGTCTCTTTTCATTGTTGCTATCCCCCTCCCCACTTTGTCTATCCTTCTCTACCTCTACCTAGGTCCCTTCATCCCTCTGCCTTCTAAGTTTGTTGCAAGCATCCATAATTGGATTTCTTTCATGTTACCCTCCATGTGATAAAGGATTTGAATACTGGGTATTCTTAACTTTGTGGCTAACATCCAATTGTCCCTAAGTACATTCCATGATATGACCTTTTTGTACTCTGTTACTTCACTATTTTCCAGTTTCTTCCCTTTGTGTACAGTGTTCTTGGTGTCCTCATTTTTAATACCTGAGTCGTGTTCCTTTGTTTTATTATAGCACACGTTCTCTATTTATTCCTCAGTGGGAATGACATATTTCACGATTGGTTCCAGCATTTGACTAATATGAGTAAGACTGCTTTGAACATGTTCAAGCACATGTCCTTGTTATATGTGGATCAAGTGTGGGTATATGTGTTGAAGTGAGTGGTAAAGCTGGATCTTCAGTAAAGCTATTTGCAATTTTCTCTGACCCTCCACCTTGATATCCAAAGTGGCTATAGAGCTACTAATCCCACCAGCAGTGGAGTAGTGTTCCACTTTGTCTACATCCTAGACCATTCTGCTACTGCATCAGTTTTTTATCTTAGTCATTCTGATTGGTGTAATGTAGAATCTCTGGTTCATTTTGATTTCCTTTTTTCTCATAACTCTGGATGTTGAACATTTCTTGATATGTTTCTCAGATATTGAGTTACATCAGTTAAGGATTCTTGGTTTAGCTCTCTAACCCATTTTAAAAGTTTGGATATTTGGTTGTCTGGGACAGTAAGGAAGGGAGTGTCCATGTGGAGGAGACAATCACTAAAATGAGGGAGTGGGAGAGACTAGGGGTGATGAAGAGGAACCCAGGAAAGATAAAAACATTTGAAATACAAATGAGAAATACCCTATTTAATGAAAATGAAAAAAAAGAATAAACTTACACTTCTGAAATCTTACTGTTGAATAAATATAGCTTTTGAGATTTTAAACATTTATTTCCTATGTAAATTAAAATTGTATGTGCAAATTGAATACAATTGCTCAGTACTATATTATCTAGTTATGGAGCCTGAGAATTAAACTTATATGTTGTATAACTGTCTTTTAGAATATTTTTTGGAACTTATTTTAATTATTTCTAAACCTTATCTGAGCCTGACACTTTTTTATTGACTATGTCCAATTGTTTTTAGAAAGATACATAAAAGATATTTAATCTTTTCATAAACATTGACACATATACTTCAGCACTGACTCAATATGAATTAGGGTGGATATTATAAGGTATTATTAACCTACTGTTTTCATATAAACAAATTCTGTACCTATTCTTTTATTGGATCTTTTTACTTGTTTTACTGTAGGAAATATCAAAATATGCATTTGTATCCCATTATCATTTACTTGAAAATATTAATTATATTGATTGTAATATGGCCCAGATGCAGTGGAAAATGGGTGAAATGTGAGGCATGCTGAGAAACATAGGGTCTGCTCTTTGTTAAGCTTGTCATATATCAAAATAAGAGAGGTAGAGTGATTGATACTGATACGTAAAAATGAAGTAATTACAAATGGTGTATGTATTGTGAAAATGATAAGCAGTCTTCATATTTAAGATTTTTAATATTTAAATGGAAATTATTTTAGATTCGTTTATATGGATGTCCTTCTGAGGAGATTATTGGGTCTCAGTAACCAATACCCACAAGTATGACACCCTGATCTGCATATTGTTTTAAATTAATAATAACTGGAGTAGCAAAATGCTTGAAGAAAATTCATCCAGTATACTCCTGTCTGTTTAAAGATTGGATATGCAAAAGATGAAAAGAGTTATCTTTGGTTCCTTTATTGAATTTTCTTAATTGAAATGAATGTTTTCAAAAAGAAATATTAAAGAATATAGCCATTTTTGTCACAGGTTATTGTTAGTGTTCTCACTCTGTGTAATTTCACTATAGAGTCATGCAATACTGTTAGTATATCTGTGATATTCATCACATGAAATCAGCATGTTTAAACTGATAACATCCATAATGTAACCTGTACCAAATTTCCACTTTATTTCCTTTTCTGTTCTATTACACGTCGATGTCATTTTTTTTTTAGCATTTACCATGGATTTATAAATAAACATGCTTATGTAGTCCACTCAGAATCACTTGTAAATATTATTCAACAAATAATATTCAATATGCAAGTTCAGGTCTTTCACACTTTTTGTTTAAAATTGCATGAACCACTTCTCTGCATGAGGTCTTCTCCAAGCTCTGCTTTCTCTTCCAGAAGTATTCTTCCTATGATTCTTGTCACATAGCCAGCTTTCTGTTTTAAATCTGAGTAGAACTAGAACTTTGTAACAACTTTGTTTTTCTTGTCTAAAGATTCAATGGAACAAACTGTTGGTGGAAAATTTATTGGGGGAAAATAGATCATTTTATTATCTCATTTAAAGAGCAATTATAAAATGGTTGATGTTGAAAATAGTACTGAAATCACGGAAGCGGTAGTGATCTCATTTGTGACAGAGAAATAATAATTACCCATATGAGAGCAATGTTAGTAAAGATAAAAAATGATGGATCATGATTAAATTTCATGATAGCACATGAGGATCTCTTAGAGACTTAAATATAGTGATAAGATTTGAGGTAGAATGCAGAGCAGGGTGGAAAGTAGCTGAAGATTTGCAAATAGAGACAAAGTATGATGTTATGCCTTTAAGTAACAAAGACGAGATGATGGGAGAATTTGATAGATTAATGTAAAGGAATCTAAGTATTTCATCTCTGTTAATTACCTGAGTGGAAGTGTTAAATAGACATTTTATTTTAAAATTACGGCTGATAAATGTTCCTTTAGGTATTAAGATATGAACATAATTCACATTTAAAATTGTGCTTCATATAAGAAGATATTTCACATTTAATAATTATTTCATGATTGATGATTCTGAGTATGTGATATTAATCTACTTATTATCTGTGATCTTTCATGTATGTAAATATGTATGTATGTATGTATCTTTCTATCATTCTGATCTATCACATATAGCAGTCCATTTGTTATATTTTCTAACTCACATAGGTCCTTTAGTATCCTGAAATTACATCACATGATGGAAAAGTTAATTAGATATGTCTCATGCTAAAACCCATATACAGTCACATTACCAAACTAAATCTTTGTGTTTTATGAAATAGATGAGGAAATTTGATATTATAAAAATTAATTAGCTACCTTGAATCTCTTTTCTGAACTGTAACTTTACAATGAATCAAAATTTATGAAACAGCTTTTAAAAATCTTGAGTACTAATGTATAGCTGTGAAAAGTTTCATAAAGTTAGAAAGTAGAGTGCATTTTATGTTACATAAATATATATATAAACACATATACACATACAAACAAATATATATATATATATATATAAATGAGTCCACCTACACGTATATACATATATACATATAAACATATATACATATGCCCTTAAGTACACATACACAATTATATATATATATATATATGTATATATATATATATATATATATATATATGTGTGTGTGTGTGTGTGTGTGTGTGTGTGTCCCTATGTACACATACACATATACAAATGTATACACATATACATATATACATACATACATTTTTTACTAACCAAAAACTTTGCTTTTGAAAGAAATTGCCTAGGCATAATGTATATGGTTTAGTCAAATAAGAGAAAAATGATGTTATTGTCAAATGACTCTGTTTGAGTATTCATTTCTTCTTTTTTAACATGATGATGGTTCTACAAATCTGACTTTTGGTAATTGGAGATTATATGTACTACTCTAACTCATTCAAACTCTTACTCCAAAAATAAGTGATTACTTATTATGTTTCCAGTACATGTCTAGAAAATAGGTTTATAAAAAAATGAAGTTTCTGCTTTCCTTCAAGTGCTTCACCATCTAGGGAGGATATAGTCAAATATCATTATTTATTAATCCTATAATCTACTCTAAGTATTTCCTTCAAATTATATCATTTTGCTCTTCTAAAACTCGATTTAGGTATAAGTACACTTCATTTTTCAAATTCAAGAAAGAAAAGTGTGAAAAAGTCCCCTTGAGAATCAGGAGTACTGGAGTTAAAATTCAAGTTCACATAATATATTGCTTAAAATCATTTTTAAAAATGTATTATATGGGGTTGGGGATTTAGCTCAGTAGTAGAGCACTTGCCTAGCAAGCGGAAGGCCCTTGGTTCGGTCCCCAGCTCCGAAAAAAAGAAAATAGAAAAAAAATGTATTATACTTGCTGTCTTGAGTCACCAAGTTCAATAATTTTCTTAATAAAACATAAAACAAAGTAAAATCCAAGGGAAATATATTATTAAGATACAATTCCAAATTGTTTTTCCACACACTTATTACCTTTCATATCTTTACATTTAACATAGAACTAGAAAAAAAAATAAAAACTCTACCACCTATTCCCAACAACCATGGGACAGTTGTTTGTAACAGATGGAATTTTATAGATGACAATTGAAATAAAACTGTGGGTTTGTGACCCTGCTGGTAGATGCATGAAAAAACATGTATATTTAGGTTGAGTTTCTACAATATAAACCAGATTAATCCTTACAACTAGATGGCATGTGCATTTGGCCAAACAGGATAGGAAAATTTGCAAATGAGCTCCATATCTTAAACACATTATTTTATAAACTTGCTTGAAATCATGCTTTTGATAATTATCATCTTGACCAAAATCACCGACAGGCTAGCCCATTCAAAAACAAATTGTTATCACCTTTTGCCAATTAATTCTATTTTTTATACAAGAGTAAGAATATGTAACTGCTATTGAGATGGTTGTTAAGGGTTTCCAGTACCATTACAGCTCATAGGTTGTAAGTGTTTTTAAATTTTTATATTGGAAACATGGTCAAAGCAGGTACACTGTTTTGAATTTTCTCAACTGATCACATATTGGATTACCCGTTTCAAAATTAGCAGCAATAACTGTAAAGGATTTGGATAGTGTCAATCACTCTGAAGAGAAAATAATGTACAGGATTACTCAGCTACAGTAATGTATTTGTAGCAGCAGCAAACATTTCAAACATATGCTATTTTTTCCAAGGGAAAGTTGGCTACACAGACTATGGCAAACAAATGAAGCAGCAGCAACAATGTTTGTGGATCTTGAGTCTCTGCTGATTTCAATTCCCTGAGAGAATCACAGCATAGAACTTCTCTCTGTCCAGGCTACGTACAGAAGCCTGGCTGTTCTACTAGGTTCTGCCACTGCTGCTGTTTCCTGTTTGTTATGACAACTCTGCAAAATTGAACTACTAGTGTATTCATGAAATGTTTGCTAATGGAACAAGCTGCCACTGCTAAACTGTGTAATGTAATTCTGCTATCCAGACAACACAGATGGGAGTTGCTCCAATGAACCTATTTAAACAGGGCCACCACCACTAAACCCAATGCTTCCATCCTTCTTTTTTTTACCTTGGGTGGGAGGAGGGCTACAAAGGATGTTAAAGCTTTTAAGAGGCATCAGCAAATATAGATATTTGGAAAAAACAAAGTTTTAGTTTGAAGAGATATCAGCTGTGGGCTCTCCTTGGGGTGTAATATCACTCAAGCATTTGGTGTATCCTGCATGGAAGGACCCTGAGAATGCCAAGTTAACCGCAAAAAGACAGGTATTTTCTGGTCCTGCATATATCAGTGAATATAAAGTTTTTTTTCAACACTGGTAATAAGCAGGAGGTTTGGAGCCTGGGGGGAGAGAGAATGAAGATGTTTACTATGCATGGCATCTCAGCTCCATAAACTAAAAGAGATCTGGATAAGAGAGGGAGTGAGAGACACACAGCAGAGATGCTGAGCAATATAAAAAATGGTATATTAAAAGCATTTTATTTTATTTCTTGTAGGACAGTTAAAAAAGAACCCAAAAGCTATTCTTTTTACTCTTATTTAGCATTAGATAAATATCTCCTTTATAAGACAAGATAGACTTTTTTCTAAATTACTTTGGTAACTTGAGACATTAAAAAATGAATTTTGCTTTCTTTTTCCAGAAGCCAATAGCAATGTACATGAAGAAAGTACATCAGTAGTCAGAAAGAAAATTGCTGCACTTCTTCAATAATCATTTCCTTAGGTAAGTGAAATTTTATCCAGGTGTTTCTGAAATAATCTAACTATTGTCATTTCCATCAGTATATGTAGAAGGAACCATGATATAAACAAATGGAATTCACTGCTAGAGAAAATCTCATTTAAGTAAAACCATATCTGTAAACTCAAGGAACTTTTCCAAGCAATTCCAATTGACATTCTTACACAAATTATTTTTATAATAAATGTAGTAAACAAAATACACCCATACATACAGTAATATCTTTGGAGTTAAGTTCACATCTTATTAATTAAACTATTATTACTTTGAAAGTAATAAAAGAGAATATGGATTGTGTTTGGTAGCAGGCCACAATCCAAAGCATCAATCCCTTTATGGTAATCTAATAGATATGAATTTCATTTCTTCCAAGAATGTTTAAACAAGATTCATTCCTTTTAGTATTCCTAGTCTCTTGATTTCTTTTTGGATATCACAGATCCCATAATGGTTTGGTTAAAAATGTTCACTACGGCATGATAATAAACTTAGTCTTAGAAATTCTCTGTTAGTTGCTATCTCTGAATAAGGAAGTTTGAATCAGATAAACTAACTTGACTCCACAGAGATGTCATACTTCTCTAACTAGCATTTGCACAATTTTGCCCATAATACTGTGTCTTAGCCAGAGTTTCCATTACTTTTATGAAATACCATGACCAAGGAGGAAAAAAAGCAAGTTGGGGAAGAAAGTGTTTATTATAGTTTATATTTTCTCTTTTAAAATTTTACTTAATAAAATTTTAGAGTTCAGATTTCCTTCCTCTCAAAGCCCATATTCTGTTCTACATCCCATACCTTCTCCCCACATTCCCAACTGAATGAAGCTGTCTCCCACTCCACCCTCAGTCTACCAGACCTCTCCACTACCTGGGAACTCAAGTGTCTTGAGGGTTAAGTGCATCTTCTCTTGTTGTGTCCAGAACCAGCACTCCAATCTTAGAGGCCTCATATTAGCTGGTGCATGATGCCGCATTGATGGCTCAGTGTCTGAAAAATCACTGAGGTCCAGGTTAGTTAACACTGCTGGTCCTCCGACTGCGTTGCTCCCCTACTCAGCTTCCTCAGCTTTTCCCCAATTCAACCACAGGGCTTAGCAGCTTCTGTTCATTGGCTGAGTGTAAATGTCTGCATCTGACTATTTCAGCTGCTTGTTTTTTCTTTGCTAATGCAGTCATGTCAGGTCCGTTTTGTGAACATGACAAAGCATGAGTAATAGTGTCAGGCCTTGGGGGTCTCTACTTATCTGGTTCCCAGATATCGCGGGACACTGGAATTCCTTTTACTGAGGCTCCTCTCTGGTTTTGTCCCTTAAATTCTTTCAGACAGCAACAAATATGGGTCATAGTTTTGATTTGTGGATGGCAACCTTATCCCTCACTTGATGCTCTCTCTTCGTCATGGAGTTAGCCTCTACAAGTTCCCTCTACCTACTCCTGGACATTTCACTGAGTCCTGATAGTCTCTTACATCTCAGGTCTCTGGAATATTCTAGAGCCACCCCCACCTCCAAACTTTTAGTTCATGAGGTTGACTCTTTTCATTCATTCTGCTGGCACTCAAGACTTCAGTCAAATTCCCTACCAACACTTGAACATGTTCCCCTCTCCCTTACTGACTCCTTTCTCACACAGGCCCCTCACTCTTCCCTCCTGAGGTTCATTTCTTCTCCCGTTCAAGTGGGATTGAGATTCCTCTTTGGCTGTTCAGTTGGTTAAAATTTTATTTTTCCTTTTATAAAAATGGAATATTTTGTTTAATTTCAAATATTATTCACCTTTCTAGTTTTCCAGTCATAAGACTCCTATCCTTTCCCAAACCAGTTCTTCTATAAAGGTGTTCCCCTCACCAACCACTCACTTTCCCAGCACCCGTGACATTCCCCTACACTGGGGGTTCCAGCTTTGGTAGGCCTAAGAGCCTCTCCTTCCATTGATATCCAACAAAGCCATCCTCTACTACATATACATTTGAAGCCATAGTTCTGTCCATGTAAAGTCTTTGAATATTGGTTTAGTACCAGAAAGCTATGGGTCATTTGTTGTCTAATTACTCTGGCTAGGACTTCGAATACTATATTGAAAAGGTAGGGAAAGAGTGGTGTCCTTGTCTAGTTCCTGATTTTAGTGGGATTGCATTAAATTTCTCTCCATTTAGTTTGATGCTGGCTAATGGTTTGCTGTATATTGCTTTTACTGTGCTTCAGTATGGTCCTTGAATTTAAGATATTTCCAAGACTTTTAACTGTAAAATGCTTTCTCAGCATCTAATGAGATAATTAATTGTTTTCTTTTCTTTGAATTTGTTTTTATAGTGGGATTAGTTTGATTAGTGATCAGGTTCTGTATATTAAACAATCCCAGTATCTCCAGGATGAAGCCTACTTGATCATGATGGATGATTGTTTTGATGTGTTCTTGGATTTGGTTTGAAAGAAATTTACTGAGAATATTTGCAGGGATATTCATGAATAAATTGGTCTGAAATTCTCTTTTTTTGATGGGTCTTTGTTTGCTTTAGTTATAAGCATAACTATGGCATCAGAGAAAGAATTGTGTAGTGTTTCTTCTATTTCTAGATTGTTGAATAGTTTGGAGAATATTGGTATTAGGTATTCTGTGAAGATCTGAGAGAATTCTGTACTAAACCTTTCCAGTCCTGGGATCTTTGGTTGGGAGATATTTAATGACTGCTTCTACTACTTTATGAGTTATGGGAGTATTTAGATGGTTTATCTGATCCTGATTCAACTTTGGTAACTTGTATCTGAATAGAAAATTATCCATTTATTCCTTACTTTCCCGTTTTTTTAAGCATAGGCTTTTATAGTAGGATCTGATAATTTTTCGAGTTTTCTCATTTTCTATGGTTATATCTCTATTTCAATTCTGATTTTGTTATTTTTAATTTGAATACTAAGGATTTTCCTATTTCTGGATTTTTCAAAGAACCAGCTCCTGGTTTTGTTGATTCTTTATATAATTCCTTTTGTTTCTACTTGGTTGATTTCAGTCTGGAGTTTGATTATTTCCTGCTGTTTAGTCCTCTTGGTGTATTTGGATTTGTATTGGTTCTGAGATTTCAGGTTTTCTGTCAAACTGCTAGTGGATCATAGCAATTGTTTCTTTGTGGAGGCTCTCAGAGCTATGAGTTTTCCTCTTAGCATTTCTTTTTTGTGTTCCCAAGTTATGCCTTCATTTTCATTAAATTCAAAAGTGTCTTTAATTTTTTCTTTATTTCTTCCTTGAACAAGTTCTCCTCGAGTAAATCATTCCTGAGCTACCATGTATATGTGGGTCTTTGGTTGTTCTTGTTGTTATTGAAGACCATTCTTAGTGTTTAGTGATCTCATAGGATGCAAAGGATTAATTCAGTCTTCTTGTATTTGTTGAGGCCTGTTTTGTGATGGATCATATTGTCAGTTTTGGAGAAGGTACTATGTGGGACTGAGAAGAAAGTGTCAGGAGCCATGACTGGACAAGCTAATAACTGGCAGGTGATCATCCTCAGATGAACAGCATCGGATTACTTTATAATCCACAACTGGTACACCCTTATTAAGCAAGGCTGTAATGGATTCATTTTGGGAAAGTTTCCTGCTATTAAAATGCTATTCCTGTTGTTATTATTAGACATATATAACAATAATTGAGTTATAGCACCTTTGGAGCACATCTCTGCAGGCCTATGAAGTTGTACTGTCCCGTAGTGTTAGTATACAGACAAGTAGATGAATTCTTTAGTCTTAATAACGATCCTACAATAATTCTTAAAATTATATCAATGGTTATTAAGCTCTTTTATAGTGGGACTGCTATAAGTCTCTTTCTATTAGTCAAAATTCCAGTGACAACTCTGCCAGTCTCCCAGGTGTCACCATTTAATTGTTCTGAGAGAGTAAACAGACTTAATCCTACTCAGAACACATTCCAAGAGGTTCCAAAACAGTTATCAAGAGTCAAACAAATTGATCAAACGATTTGGTACAGGTGAAAGGACACAAGATAAGATATTGACTGGGTTTTTCTATATATAACTTCACTAACAACTATGGTTTAGGATCTTCAGTGAGCCTGTGGAGCTGACACTCGTGATGAATGTTTAGCCAGATAATTACTTCTGATGGATAATCGTGATGTCATGCCCCACCACCATGATGTCATGTCCCACACCCATGATGTCCCGCCCCCTTCCCAGTGATGTCATGCCTGAGTCCCTTTCTAGAATGGTTGCATCTATTCACCAGGTAGCATTCTGAATGCTGCCCTGGAACCACACTCCTCCAGGCTCCTACCATTTATACGCCCTCCTTCTATCCTCTCCCCTTCTTATCTGAGAGAGTGGAGGACCCCTCTGGGTTCACCCTCTCCCTTGGCACATCAAGTCTCTACTCAACTAGATTCATCGTCTCCCACCAGGTCCTGAAAACGCAGCCCGGGTAGGAGAACAGGATCCACAGACAAGCGACTGGTTTAGTGACCCCACGTGAGGACCATTGTGCTCCTCTGTCTCTGTCTGCCCTTCCCTCAGCCCTTCAGTGAGACTCACTGAGCTCCATTCGATATTTGGCCGTATGTCTGTGCACGTGTGTCAGTCGGCTGCTCTGTTGAGTCTTGCAGAGGACAATAATGCTACCCTCCTGTCTGCAAACATAAGAAAGGACCATTAATAATGTCAGGGTTTGCCGTTTGCCCATAGGATAAGTCTCACATCCGGCCACTTACCTTGTCGCCATTCCCTCATTTCCTCTTCCATCTCTGTACTTGTGTTTCTTATAGAGAGGACAAATTCTGGGTCAAAATTTTGGGAGTGTGTTTGGGTTATTATCCTTCCACCTTGGGTCCTCTGTGGCTATGGAAAGTGACCATTTCAGTACCCATATCCCCACTGCTACGAATCTCAGCTAAAGTCACCCTCATGGATGCTGGGGTAGCCTCACACATCCCAGATTGCAGGCAAATAATACAGATATCACCCACCCTGGACAGTCACTGATTTCAGTTTATTCTCTTGGCCCTCTGTCCCTCTTGCCCGTCTCTCCCAAGAAATGATTCTCAAACCCCATTTCCCTTCCCATCCTCTCACCACCCAATCCTTTCCTTCCATCTGCCTACTCTCATTATTTTATTCATCTTTCTGAGTGAAATTTAAGCATTTTCTTAGGCCTTTCTTCTTGTTTAGCTTCTTTGGTTCCGTAGATCATAGCTTGTGAATTCTGTACTTTATGGCTAATACCTTCTTTTAAGTGAATATGTACATGTTATTTTGTGTCTCAATTACCTCATTCAGAACAATACTTTCTCATTCCATCTACTTGACTACATCCTCACAATGTACTTATTTTCATAGCTGCATAGTATTCCATACTATAAATGAACCACATTTTCTGTAGCCATTATTTGGTTGAGGGCATCTGGGTTATTTCTATTTCCTTCTTATTATGAAGAAAGCAGTAAGGAAACTTATGGAGCACATGTCCTTGAGGTATGGCAGAGGTCTTTTCAGTTATAAGGCCAGGAGTAGTATAGCTAGGTATATATATATATATATATATATATATATATATATATATATATATATATATATATATTGGTTTATATGCAACTTAAACAAAGTTTAACTCCATGTGTAGCTCACAAGTTAATGTGAAATGCTGAGGGCAGAATTTTTTACACTTCAGTTTGCTTATATGGTGAATCACTTTGATCGATTTTCATAGACTGAACCACTCCTGCAGCTACAGGAGGAAGCCTACTAGATGGCACTGGATGGAATATTCATGTGTCCTTGGATTTTGTTTTCTATAATTTTACCTAGTATTTTTTCCACCTATGTTCTTAAGGGAAGTTCGTCTGAAATTCTTGCTGTGTTAAGTCCTTTTGTGATTTAGGTGTCAGGGTGACTGTGCTGTCAAGGAATAAGTATGGCAATTTTCCTCCTCTTTCTGTTTTTTGGAGTATGTTGAGAATTCTTTGAAAATCTGGTAGGACTCTGTGCTCAAACAATCTGGCCTTGTGGCTCTTTCAGTGGGGAAACTTTTAATTACTCTTTTGTCTCTTTAGGTGTTGTAGAGCTATTTACATAGTTTATCTTACCTCAGTTTACATGTGGTCAGTGTTATCCATCTACAAAATCATCCATTTCATTCAGAGCTTCAAATTGTGTAACCACCAGGTTTCTGAAGTGAGACCTAAGGATTTTGTGACTTTCATCAGTGTCCATCGATGTGGCTCCCTGATCATTTCTGATTTGGATGCTATTTCTCCTCCTAGTACATTATCTGTCTTAGGGTTTGTCTGTCTTGTTGATGTTCCCAAGGAACCAGCTATTTTTTTTTGTTAATCTTTGTATTCTTTGTTTCTGATGTACCACTTTCACCCCGAGTCTGATTATTTCTTGCTGTCTCCTCCTTTAATATGTATTTGCTTCTTTTTATTTTAGAGACTTAGGGTGTGCTGGGAAGTTGCTAGTGTTGGTTCTCTCTGGTTTCTTTATGAAAGCGCCTTGTGCTGCATATGCATGTTCCTCTTAGCAATGCTTTCCTTATTTCCCTTAAGTTTGGAGAAGCTGTGCCTTCATTTTCTTTGAATTCTAGGAATGCTTTTTTATATGTCTTCTCTGAACGGATGGTTCTTCAGTTGCGAGTTATTGAATTTCAATGAGTTTATACACTTTTTCTTATTGTTGAAGTCCAGTTTTAATCCATTGTCAACTGAGAAAATACAATGGTTAGCACAGTCTTTCTGTATCCCTTGTGGCTTTTTTAGAGTGTGAGAACATAGTCAGTTTAGGATAAGGTTCCATGAGGTACTGAAAGGAGAGTGTTTACTTTTGTATTCAGGTGAATTATTATGTAGATATCAGTGAGGTCAACTTAATTGAACCCCGTGTTAGTTACATCATTTTTTTTAATTTCTGTCTCAATGGCCTGCCCTTGGTAAGAGTAGGACATTGATATTCCCTACTACTCATTTGTGAGGTTCGATTTGATATTTAAGCTTCAGCAATATTGCTGCCTTTGTCTTTGGCATATAGACATCTAGAATCAAGATGGCATTTTGGTGGATTTTTCTTCTGATGCATATGAATTGTCCTTCCCCAACTCTATTGATTACTTTTGGTTGCATGTCTGATTTGCTGGATGTTAGAATATCTACGCCATTTGTTTCTTGTGTCTATTTGCTTGGAAAAGCTTTTCAAACACCTTTGTATGAGGTTGTGTCTATCTCAGTTGCTGGATTGTGTTTCTTGAGTGCAACAGAAGGATAGATCCTGTTTTTAAATCCATTGTGATAGCCTGTGTTCTTTTACTATTGAGTAGAGGCCATTAATGCTTAAAGGCATTAATGATAAGTGATATTTAGTTCATTCTATTTTGATGCTGTCGAAGCATGGTTATTTTTTTTTGATTGCATGTTTTTTGTTTTTTGTTTTTTCGATTGGGATGTTTGAGTGTGTATGTGAGTATTAGATATGTTCTGTAGGGTGCATGGCTTTTTTTGTTAATATGTTTCGTTTTTGTTTTTTAGAGGAGCTGTTAGAGTATGTGTGTGAATATGAGAACACTTCTGTAGGTTATGCTGTGCAATTATTAATTTCTAGTGGGAGGCAGGGATGGTTCAATTTCTGAAAATCCATCAATATAATGCACTACCTAATGAAAATAAAAGAAAAAATCACATGATAATCTGATTAGATGCTGAAAAGGCTTGCAAAAATATTCGAAACCCTTTTCATGTTAAAAGGATAAGAGCGAGCAGGGATACCAGTCCTATGCAGAAACATAATAGAAGCAATGAGCTGCAAGTCGGTACCCAACATCAACCTAAATGGAGAGAAACATAAAGCAATTCCATTAAAGTCAAGGACAATGTAAGGATGCCCACTATCAGTAGAGTATTTGAAATTCTATCCATGGTAAAAGAATGGTTCAAATTTGGTTCTGACATGGAGTATGGCCAAGGCCTGAGAAGGAGAAATGGCATAGAGATTTAGAACTCCTGGGTTATGGCCCACTCTTCAGCACAGTCTCATTGGGCATTGGTGAGTCATGAACCCAACGAGGACTTCATGCAGAGTGTTGGTCAGTTATACCACTCATATCTCTCTTAATCTAAGAAGTGCATGAAAATCCTCATGGAGATTCCCACCACTCAAAAGGCAGCACCATTGGTATTGGCAATAACAGTGGTCAAGGTCATTTAGGGATTGCCTCTGGGGCAGATCAGTGCTTCCATCATTGCCTGAAGAAATGTACAATGGTCAGAGACGACCACAACCCTTAAAAAGCTTTTGGGAAAATAAAATTGTTCGTGAAGCTGGCTAAGATGTTTTCACTACTGTCTCTGATGTAAAATATATATATATATATATATATATATATATATATATATATATATATATATATATGGAACAATTTGAAGTTCGGAAAGGCTGGGACCTTTTAAGGTCAGGGATCAAGAACAATGGTGGTACAGGTAATGGTGTGACTGTCACAGAAGCTGGACTGTTGATGACTCATTTCTGACCAGTTTTACCCTCAGCTTCCTGATAAGATTTAATAAGGATTTCCAATCACAGACATATATTCTGATCATTTAAAGCAGATATGACGTTTTTATACAGATGTTTAGATTTCTTTTTTTTTTAAGATTCTTATGAGGGTACTTTTAATGATAAATAATACAATACTTAACCATTGCTCTAGAAATTCAAATTGCTGCCTACAGTGAAGGGAAACCAACTGAAAAAAGTACTTTGTTCTTTGTTACTTTATAACAAATTGCTTACTTATGAAGTTACGTTGGCCTTGGGAGTAATTTGTTTTCTCTACATGTATTATGTAATACTAGGTCTCATACAGTGTTGGGTACCACTTTTTTCACCATCAAGCAGGAGAAGAAAATTAGTACATGTTCACATTTGCAATTTTTAACGGCTTGAAAGATTTCACTAGGATATCAAAGCTACTTGTTGTGGTTTGCCCTGAAGTTATCTGTATTTTGATGCTAAATCCACTGGCCCAAGGATAGTTGCCTAGTCTTGTACTCAGAACTCAGGTGACTTCACAAGAACCACCTCCCATTGAATTTGTAAAGTACATGTGAGGGGCAGGAACAGGATAGAAGGAATCCTGTCATTGGAGGAGAAGGATGGATGGGCGGGAGAGATGTTTGAAAGGAGAGGAGGAGACTAGAGGAAAAGGGAGAGACAGGAAGAGGAGAGGGTGAGAAGCCATTGAAGGTGAAGTCAAGATTCTGCTCTCTGTATTTACAGGTTGGTATTAATGTTCCTAAGGGATAGATGGTAAAGTGCTTTGTTTGTTTAAGTGGGCAATTATATCTTATTAATTGGGTCAAAATTATTGTGTTGTGTGTTCTTTTACATGAGGGTTTGAGGATAGGAAAGTGTGTAGCCGCAAGAGACACTGGGCAGCCAAGGAGTGGGGATGTGTTTTCCCAAAGATATCTACCAGATATCATGGGACAATATGGTGCCAGTGCTAGCGGAGTAAAAGGCAACATTACTTTTTTCTTTTCTCTTTTTACAACAGATCATGAACCAAGGTGATGATCAAGAATCCAATAGCATTCCTTAGAGTTTACTGAAAAGTTTTATTTTCTAAGTAAGAGGACACAGGCTCTATGTTAAGGCATGTGATAACTTAAGGCCAGGAATTCAAATAATGAAAAAGCGAAGCAGCCTGTACTGACAGGCTGTAGGTCCGCTGCTCTGTGATAAGTAAGGGCAGCTCAGAGAGTTAAGAGATTAAAGCTGCTTTTTAAAGAAAGTTGTTTAGAAAGTTTTTCAGGATACTCATATTCTTTTTAAGGTGGGCTCCAAGTGAATTTTGGGATTAAATCCTAGCTACACAAGGTACTTCATTATTAAAGGTATTATTAAAAAGTGATAAAATTTGGTTTTAGAAAGAAGAGTGTAGGGACATTTCCTGAAACAGGGGGGATTTTCATAAAAGCTTCAGAACTTAGATAAGGAAAAATGTCTGTAACAGCAGGCAGAGTGAATGCAGACATATATTGTAGAAGTTATTAAGGTTAAAGAAAAATCTGTGGCTCCGGGTAGAGAGCTTAAGTGATGGATATATTTTGGTCTAAAGCCCTGAGTTTTAAGTTGCATATTGATTTTAGAATTGATAGAATGTTGTGGTTTGCCTTGAAATTTTCTCTGAATTTGTTAAATAAAGGCAAGAGCGTGAGATTTGGACAGAGGGAAATGTCAGGAGCAAGAGGGGGATTAGATTCAGAGAATAGGGTTAGAGAGAACAGTTGCTGACAGTTGAGCCAGTGGAACCTGAGCAGGAGGGGGAGAGGATGGCACAGTTGGGAGTGTGAAGGGAGGAGAAGGAAGCAAGGAGGAGAAGGGAATGGTTTAGAGATAGGATGGGGAACTGAGAAGTGTTAGAAGAGACCGGAGATGGAGATAGGGGAGGAGAAGGAAGCTAGGAGGAGAAGGGAACGGTTTAGAGACAGGATGGGGAACTGAGAAGAGTTAGAATTGACAGGAGATGGAGAGAGGGGAGAAGCTAGGAGTCTTTGTAAGAGAAAGAGAAACTAAAGCATGAAAGGGTTGATATATTTGGGAGAGTGAGTAAAGAAAGAGAGAGAGAGAGGAGAAGCAAGGAGTTGTTGTGGGAGAAGCTGGAGACTTGGTAAATATAAGGTGCAAGGGATAGATGGTACCGGGCTTTGTATGTTTAAGTGGGCAATTATATCTTACCAGTTGGAAATAAGATTATTGTGTGGTGTGTTTTTATATGTAAGAGTCTCACTGTAAGAAAGTGTGTGGCTGGGCTGTGTTTCTGCCAAGATATCCAGCAGATATCTGGGGCACTGAGGTGTGGAGCCCAAGCAGGGTAAACCAACCAGAGAAAAACATTTACTGTTTCATTTTTATTTTTTATTTTTATTAATTTTTACAACAACAATAGAAGGTGCTTAAGTTTGTTTTAAGGAGAGTAAAGAGACTACCTGAATCACGTGGTGATTTTCATCTGTGGTTTGAAACTTAGGGAAAAATTGGTCTTATTTTGCAGTTTGTGTCTGACACTGATATCTGGGAGATAGAATTGTTTCTAGTTGAGACTTCATCATCTCAGTCTTTTCACTAGTAATAATCTGAGTTCCATTCCTTGACAGTGACCTTTTAGATTTCTGAATCAGTAGGTGTGATTAGGTGGCAGATTTCTTTACTTTAATTTCTTTTATTTTTTTTAGCAAATTTTATTCCTTTTTTCAATTGGATAATTCTATATTTACAATTCAAATGTTATTTCCTCCCCAATTTCCGGCCCATAAGATCCCTAAACTGTCCCTCTCCCCATTTCTACAATGTCCCTTACTGCTCCTTGACATTCCCTTGAACTGGGAGTCAAACCCAGGGAGGATGAAGGGCTTCTCCTGTTGATGCACAAAAAAGCCATCCTTTGCTACATATCCAGTTGGAGCCATAGGTCTGTCCATTTAGTCTTTGAATATTGGTTAAGACCCAGAAAGCTCTGGTTCATTGGCATTGTTGTTCTTATGGGGTTGAAAACCACTTCAGCTCCTTTAATTCTTTCTCAAAATATACCAACAAGAGGTCTGTTTTCAGTTCACTGGTTTGCCACTTGCATTCACTTCTCTGCTTGACAGGTTCTTCCTGTGTCTCTCAGGGAAGATCTATATCAGCTTCCTTGCAGAATGCATTGCTTAGCTTTATCAACATTATCTAGTTTTCGTGGCTAGTAAATATACATTTGTTGGCTCGTACAGCTGGTTAGGTGCAATTTTAAAATGGATTCTGCACAACTAGGTCAAGATTTTATAATCCACAAATGAATATGACCAATAGACTCCCTCCTTTTCATATGAACATATTGGTATTGAGGTTTTAGTGGACCTAAAGCCATTCCTCTCACTGCCGATCCTTCTGAATATTGTTTGGCCTGTAGAAATAATCATGGTAGAACATCCATAACCCTCAAGTCAGGGACTGGGAACACAGGAAGGTAGATATGTGAGAACTGATATCTAATGGGACTAGAGAACTGCATTCTATACTCCATGGTGTTTTTTGCATTACTGATTTCTGGTAATTTTTCGATAAAATAAGGTTTAGGGAGTTTATTCTTTGAAGTAGGTACATAATATTTAAATTATTATACTCAGGCTGGGGATTTAGCTCAGTGGTAGAGCGCTTACCTAGGAAGCGCAAGGCCCTGGGTTCGGTCCCCAGCTCCGAAAAAAAAAAAAGAACCAAAAAAAAAATAAATTATTATACTCTATAGCTAAGTCCCCTTTGTTGAAAAAATCATTTAAAAAATTGGAATTGGAAAACAGAAGTTTTGAGTACACATTCAGGAATATATTTATAAAGTCCCCTATCAAGGAATGTAAAATAAGAAAATGTAATGTGAAATTCATTCAATTAAGGTCTGTAGAAAAAATATTGGCTTGTGGAAAACATAGAAAACCTAGGAAATTGAATTGTATGTCAGAGGAATGAAATTGGGAATAAAATGATTGTCCAGAAGAATCTACTTCACCCCATGTTCCTAGATCTTTTCTCTGTATGCCCAGTGCCTGACCTTCTACATTTACAGCATGTATACACTAATGAAGCAAGAAGTAGTTTCTAACTTTAGGGAGATGTAGTATGTAAAGGTGTCCATTGTATAACCAATTCTATATGGGTGATCCCCTTCCCATCCTCCCCCCATTACCTCCAGCCCCCCAAAAATCACGTTCACTGGGGATTCAGTCTTAGAAGGACAAAGGGCTTCCCCTTCCACTGGTGCTCTTACTAGGATATTCATAGATGCCTATGAGGTCAGAGTCCAGGGTCAGTCCATGTATAGTCTTTGGGTAGTGGCTTACTCCCTGGAAGCTCTGGTTGGTTGGTATTGTTGTTCATATGGGGTCTCGAGCCCCTTCAAGGTCATCCAGTCCTTTTTTTGATTCTTACAACGCAGTTCCCTTTCTCAGATCATTGGTTTGCTGCTGGCATTCACCTATGTATTTGCTGTATTCTGACTGTGACTCTCAGGAGAGATTTACAAGTGGTAACTGTCAGTCTGCATTTCTTTGCTTCATCGATCTTTTCTAATTGGGTGACTGTATATGTATAGGCCCCATGTGGGGCAGGCTCTGAATGGGTGTTCCTTCTGCCACTCATTTGATCTTTGCCTTCCTATTCCATGCCAAGTGTATTCTGGTTCCACTTTTAAAGAAGGAGTGAAGCATTCGCATTTTGATCATCCATCTTGAGTATCACGTGTTCTGTGCATCTAGGATATTTCATGCATTTGGGTTAATAGACACTTATCAATGAGTGCATACCATGTGTGTTTTTCTGTGATTGGGTTACGTCACTCAGCATGATATTTTGCAGTTCGATCAATTTGCCTATGAATTTCATGAAGGCATTGTTTTTGATAGCTGTGTAATATTCCATTGTGTAGATGTACCACATTTTCTGTATCCATTCCTCTGTTAAAGGGCATCTGGGTTCTTTCCAGCTTCTGGAAAGTATAAATAAGGCTGCTATGAAAATAGTAGAACACGTGTCTTTTTATATGTTTGGGCATCTTTTGAGTATATCCCCAAGAGAGGTATAGCTGGATCCTCAGGTAGTTCAATGTCCAATTTTCTGAGGAACCTCCAGACTGATTTCCAGAAGGGTTGTACAAGTCTGCAATCCCACCAACAATGGAGGAGTGTTCTTCTTTCTCCACATCCTTGCCAGCACTTGCTGTCCCCTGAGATTTTGATCTTAGCCATTCTCACTGGTGTGAGGTGAAATCTCAGGGTTGCTTTGATTTTTATTTCCCTTATGACTAAAGATGTTGAACATTTCTTTCGGTGTTTCTCTGCCATTCCGTGTTCATCAGCTGTGAATTCTTTGTTTAGATCTGAACCCCATTTTTTAACAGGATATTTGACTCCCTGCGGCGGTCTAACTTCTTGAGTTCTTTGTATAATTTGGATATATATATATATATATATATATATATATATATATATATATATATCCTCTATCTGTTGTAGGATCGGTCAAAATCTTTTCCCAATATGTTGGTTGCTGTTTTTTCCTAACCACAGTATCCTTTGCCTTCAAAAGCTTTTCAGTTTTATGAGATCCCATTTGTTGATTCTTGATCTTAGATCATAGGCCATGGTTTCTTCAGGAAGTTTTCTCCAGTGCCCTTGTTTTCCAGACAGCATGCACTTCTTAGCATCATCAATCTTATCTAATTTTGGTGTCTGAAATATATATATATATATAAAATATATAGAAAATGTATGCACACACACACACATATTTTGGTGGCTCCTACAGCTAGGATGTTAGGTGGAATTTTAACATGGTTTCTGGGAAACTAGGTCATGAATGTAGAATCCCCAAATGACAATGTCAAATAGACTCCCTCCTGTTCTTAAGAAACTATTGAAGTTGAGGTTTATCTTGACCTCAAGTGATTTTTCTCCCTGCCCATCCTCCTGAATCTCATGTTTTACCAGAAGAAAGAATCGGGGTAATTTATTTAAAACCCTCAAGTCTGTCCCTGAGAACTCAGGAATTCAGATATTAGAGTACTGATATCTAATGGGACTACAAGAAACATAATCTGTAGTTCATTTTGTCCTTTGCTTTACTGATGTCTGGTAATATTGGGATAAAATAAGGATTTGGGAGTTTCTCATTTGAATTAGGTACACTATATTTAAAGTCTTAGATTTACTCTATAGCTCGACCCTCTTTGTTGCCAAAATCAGTGCAAAAAATGAATTGGAAAATACAGTTTTTGAGTACACAAATATATATACAAAGGAATATATACAAAGTCTCCAATAAAAGAAGTACAATAAGAAAATGTAATACAATATTCAGTCAAAATACTGTAGGGCAAATTCTGTCCTTTAGGAAACAGAAAACCTAGGAAATTGCACTGTATGTCACAGGAATTGATCTGGGAATAAAATTATTATCCAGAAGTATCTCCTCTACTCTGTGTGTCTAAATCATTTCTACCCCTGCCAAGACTAACTTTGTCCATTCAGTACATGTAAACAGTAATGAAGCAAAGAGAAGTCTCTAGCTTTAGAGAGATGGAGTACATAAAGGATTCCCCTGTGTTACAGGGCACATACCTGGAAACGGCACTCTCGAAACTGCTCAATGTAAAGAAAGCTGTTTAGAGGTAGGCCATGGAAATTCTCAGTTACATCATCATTAGGCCCTCCATGAAAAAATCTCTTGTATCCTGGAGATCCCTAGTTTCTCCTGTGATATCATGTTGTCATGTCTGCAATGCCTCTCGTATATTCCTTCAGCACCTATAGGTTTTACTAATTGGCCTCTATTTCAGAGGAAACATCAATTTGGGAGTGAGAACAAAGAGGATGAAAAGCTCAGAGATGGGGAGAATGAAGATGGACTTCTGTCTTGGTATAAAAAAAAAGGAAGAAATATGTCCACCCAGAGAAATCTCACTGAGTCCTTGGTAGGAGTTGAGTAGTTACCTTGAAGAGATAGAATTGATCTGAGCCTTCCACACATGGGATCAGGAGCTCGGAGCTCGGAGCGTGTCAGAAGCATCTGGACTTCCCTGCTTCAAGTGGTTCCTGTTAGAGAGTTTATATCATTAATATCTTTATCCCAAAAACCAGGCGTTGCGAAGGGCACTGTTCTTTTCCTTAGAGCTGATGGCTTTTATTTTATTTTTTGCCCAGAAGAAAAAGGTCCTAAGGAAGAAGTGAAAGACAAGTATTGTGTCTTCAGCTCAGAGTAAACTCCTCGATTATCTGGATACCTATAGTGCAGTTTGTCTCTGTTACTGGTATTTGGGAGAGAGACATGTTTATAGTTCATCATATCATTTTTCCACTAATATTACTCTGTCTCCCATTGCCTGGTTGTGACCCTTCAGATTTCTCAGTCAATATGTATGATTAGATGGCAGTTTTCATATCTTTAACATATTTAATTCTTTTTATTTTTTAGCAATTTTTTTGCTTTTTAATTTGATTTTTCCATATTTACATTTCAAGTATTTTTGCCTTTCCCAGTTTCCTGTCCATAAGATCCCTCCCCGTCCCCCCACACTTCTTATATAATTTCCCTTTATGCCCTTTGACATTCCCTTGAATTGGTAATAAAACCCAGTTTAGACCAAGGGCATCTCCTTCTATTGGTGCCCAGCAAGGACATTCTCTGCTACATATGAAGTTGGAGCCATAGGTCTATCCATGTACTATATTTGAATATTCATATAGTACAAGAAAACTCCGGTTCATTGGCATCGTCTTTTTTATTGGACTGAAAGCTCCTTCAGCTCGTGTAATCCTTCCTCAAAAATCTACCAACAAGAGATGTGCTTTCAGTTCACTTTTTTGTTACTACCATTCAGTTTTGTATTTGACATGTTCCAGCTGTGTCTCCTATATCCATATCTTCTGATCATGCAATTCTAAGTTTCATCAATCGTATTTAGTTTTGGTGGCTGATATACACACACACACACACACACACACACACACATATATATATATATATATACATATATATACATATATATATCTGTATATCTATATCTATATCTACATCTACACCTGCATCTCCGTCTACATCTCTCTCTCTCTCTCTCTCTCTCTCTCTCTCTCTCTCTCTCTCTGTCTCTCTCTCTCTCGAGCCATTCCTCACCCTGCCAAACCTCGTGAATCTTATGTTTGGCCTGAAGAAAGAATCATAGTCAAGCATCCACAACACTCTAGTCTTGCCACGGGAACACAGTAAGGTAGATAATGCAGAACTGGTATCAAATGGGACTAGAGAACCGAATTCTACAGTCCATGTTGTTTTTTGCTTTACTGATGTCTGGTAATTTTGGGATAAAATTAGGATTTGTGAGTTTATCATTTCAAGTAGGTACACAATATGTACACTGTTATACTCATTCTAGAGCTAGGCCACATTTGTTTACAAAATCATTGCAGAAAAAGGAATTGGAATACGGAATTTTTGAGTACACATTCAGAAATATTTATAAAGTCCCATATCGAGGAATGTACAGTAAGAAAGTGAAACACAATATTAATTCAATTGAAGGTCCGTAGTGAAAATACTGGCCTTTGGGAAGCAGAGAAGAGAAACAAAATTGAACTGTATTTCACGAAATGTACCTGGGAATAACATTAATATCCAAAAGAATCCCATCCATTCTATGTTAAAAGACCTTTTCTACCCATTCCAAGCCCTTGACTAACTTTTTCTGTTCAGAGCATGTAATCTCATATAAAGCAAAGTGAAATCTATAGTTTTACACAGATGGAGGATATAAAGGTTTCCACTGTTTCACAGGAGACATATCAGGAAAGGACACCCTCAAATATGGTCAATGTAAGGAAAGCTGTTCAGCACGTAGGCCATGGCAGTTCTCAGTGATATCATCATTAGGCCTTGCCTGAAAAATCTCTTGTAACCTGGAGAGATTTTTCTTCTGTGATGTCACAATTGTTGTCATGACTTCATCTGCATCTCAGGTATTCCTTCAGTACCTCTAGGGTTCAGTAATAGGCATCTAATTCAGAATAAACATCCATTTGGGAGTAAGAACAAAGAGGATGAAAAGATCAGAAATGGGTAGAAGGAAACTGCCATTCTGTCTTTGTCTAAAAAAGGTAAGTAATATGTGTGCTTGGGAAAACTCAGTGCCTCCTTGGTAGGGGTTGACTGGTATTGCTGAACAGATAGCCTTGATCTGAGCCTTCCACATATGCAAATCAGGAGCTGGGACCCTCTCAGAAGCATTTGGACTTCTCTGTTCTTATGGTTCCTGTAAATCAGAGAGTTTATATAATCAATTTCTTCATTCCAAAACTAGTTGTTGGGAAGGGCACAGTTGTTCTCCTCAGAGCTCATGGCTTTTACTCTTTCTGCCCTGAAGAAAAAGGTCCAAAGAAACAAAGAAAAGACAAGTATTGTGTCCTCAACTCAGTGTAAATGCCTCCAAGCTTTGTATACCTGTAGTGCAATTTGTGTCTGACACTGATATCTGGAAGGGATCTAGTTGAGACTTCATCATCTCAGTCTTTCCATTAGTATTACACTGAATACCATTTCCAGACAGTGACTGTTTAGATTTCTCTGTCAATAGGTTTGATTATCTGGCAGGTTTCTTTTCTTTCTTTCAATTTTTTTATTTTTTAATACAATTTTATTGCTTTTTTATTTGGATATTTCTACATTTGCATTTCAAATGTTATTTCCTTTCCCAGTTTCTTTTCCACAATTGCCATATCTAAATCCGCTAACCTTCTTATATAACCCACCTTACTGCCCGCTGACTTTGCCTTGAACTTGGAGTCAAACCCAGGCAGTACCAAGGACTTCTCCTTCCATTGGACTTCTCTTTCCATTGGTGACCAACAACCCTATCCTTTGCCACTTATGCCGTTGGAGCCATAGTTCTATCCATGTATAGTCTTTGAATATTGGTTTAGTACCAGAAATCTCTGGTTCATTATCATTGTTGTTCTTATAGGGTTGAAAGCACCTTTAGCTCTTTTAATCCTTTCTCAAACTCTACCAAAAAGATGTCCGTTTTCAGTTCACTGGCAGCATAGACTACTTAGCTTCATCAATCTTATCTACATTTGGTTGCTGAGTGTGTGTGTGTGTGTCTGTGTGTGTGTGTGTGTGTGTGTGTGTGTGTGTGTGTGTGTGTGTAGAGCTGAACAATGAATTCTCAACTGAGGAATATCAACATCCTTAGCCATTAGGTAAATGGAAATAAAAAAAAAAATCCTGAGGTTCCACAGCACACCAATCAGAATGGCTAAGATTTATTTGGTGCCTCATACAGCTAGGGTGTTTTGTTGATTTTTAACAAGGATTCTGTGAAACTAGGTCAAGAATTTAGAATCCACAAATGACTAAGCCAAAGAGACTCCATCCTATTCTTATGAACCTATTGAAGTAGAAGATTCACTGCACCTCAAGCCCCTCATCCCTCAGCCCATGACATGAACCTTATGTTTGGACTTCAGAAAGAATCATGGTAAAACATCCAAAACCCTCAAGTCTGGCCCTTGAAACACAGGAAGATAGATATTAGAGAACTGCTATCTAATGCGACTACAGAAATGTATCATATAGTCTATGCTGTCCTTTGTTTTACTAATATCTGGTAATTTTTGGATAAAATAAGGATTTGGGAGTTTATCATTTAAGTAAATACAAGATATTTAGAACTATAGAGCTGGGCCCCCTTTGTTTCAAAATCATAGCAAAAAAATGGAATAGGAGAATAGAACATTTGAGTACACATTCAGCAATATATATATATATATATGTGTATATATATATATATACATATATATATATATATTCCACTATCAAGAAATGTACAAAAAAATTTAATAAAATATTCACTAAACAAAAGGTCTGTAGGGAAAATACTGGCCTTTAGAAAAGAGAGATATCTGAGGAAATTGTACTATAAGCCAGAGGAATGGAACTAGGGATAAAATTATTATCCAGTAGAATCTCCTGCACTCCATATTCTTAGATCTTTGGGACACATGCCAAGGCCTTGACTAACTTTCTCCATAAGAGCATGTAACCACTAGTGATGCAGAGAGAATTCTGTAGCTTTAGAGAGATGGAGTACGTAAAGGTTTCCACTGTGCCAAAGGAGACAGACCTAGAAAGGACACCCTCGAATCTGGTCAATGTAAGGAAAGCTGTTCAGTAGGTAGGCCCTGCCAGTTATCAGTGACATAATAAATAGGCACCACCTGAAAAATCTGTTGTAACTGGAGAGCCCTAGCTTCTTCTGTGATGTAACAAGTATTGTCCTGACAGGAACTGCCTCTCAGATATTCCTTCAGTACCTCTCCAGTTTACTAATAGGCCACTTATTCAGAGAAAACAGCCATTTGGGAGGGAGTACAAACAGGATGAAGAGATCAGAGAAGAGGAGAAGGAAGCTTGCCTTCTGTCTTAGTATTAAAAAAAGTGAAGATATAAGTGGTACTGGAAAGTTCAGAGAGCCCTTGGTAGGGGTTGAGTGGTATCACTGAAGAGATAGACTTGATCTGAGCCTTACTCATATGGGAATCAAGATCTGGAAGCTTCAGTGAAGCATCTGGACTTCCCTGTTCTAATGGTTCCTGGATGTCAGAGGATTTATATCATTCATTTCTTTATTGCAAAGCCAAGAGTTTGAGATGGCACAGTTGTTTCTCTGGGAGCTATGGCCTTTATTATTTTTGTCCTAAGAAAAAGGTCCTAAAGAAGAAGGATGGACATGTATTATGTCCACAGCTCAGAGGAAACTCCTCCAAGATTTGGATACCTATAGTGCAGTTTGTGTCTGACATTGATATCTGGGAGAGAGAAGTTCTTCTAATTGAGACTTCCATCATCTTTGTCTTTCCACTAGTATTACTCTGAATACCACTATAGATTTCTGAGTGAATAACTGTGATTAGTTGGCAGTTTTCTTTATTTTTATATCTTTCTTTCTTATTTTTTATAAAATTTTAGTGTTTTTAAAGTGGATGAGTCTATATTTACATTTAAAATATTATTTCCTTTCTTAGTTTCCTGCCCATAAGATCACTACCTGTTCACAATCCTTTCTTATCTAACCATACTTCTACCCCTTGACATTTCCTTGAACTGGGTGACAAACCAACATAAGACCAAGGACTTCTCCTTCCATTGGTGCCAGCAAAGCCATCCTCTGCCAAATATACATTTGGAGCCATAGGTCTGTCCGTGTTCATTCTTTGAATATTGGTCTATTTCCAGAAAGCTCTGTTTCATTGACATTGTTTTTCTTTTGGGGTTAACAGCACCTTCAACTCTTGTAATACTTTCTCAAAACCTACCAACAAGAGGTCTGTTTTCAGTTCACTGGTTTGCCACTAACATTCACTCCTGTATTTGATATGCTCCAGCTCTCTCTCAGGCAAGACCTATATCCAGTTCCTGGTAGAATGCACTTAGCTTCCTAAATCTTATCTAGTTTTGGTGGCTGATATATATATATATATATATATATATATATATATATATATATATATATATATATATATATATATACACACATATATATTACTTTTGGTGGCTCCTACTGTATGAAGTTAGGGGGAATTTTATCATGGATTCAGTGCAACTGGGTCAAGAATGTAGAATCCACAAATAGAATTGGCAAATAGATTCCCTCCTGTTCTTATGAAACTATTGAAGTTGAGGTTTCCCTGGTCCTGAAGCCATTCTTATCACTTCCCATACTTCTCTATCTTATGTTTGGCCTCAAGAAAGAATCATGGTAAAATATCCAAAAACCTCAAATCTAACCCTGAGACACTGGAAAAGAGATATTGAAGAACCGAGATCAAAAGGGACCTGAGAACCAAATTCTATACTCCATGTGGTCCTATGGTTTATTGATATCTGGAAATTTTTGGATGAAATAGGTATTTGGAGAATGCCATTTGAAGTAGGTACACCCTATTTACACTGTTATAATCACTCTATAGCTGGGCGCCTTTGTTGCTAAAATCATTGCAGAAAATGGAAGTGGAAAAGCAAATTTTTGAGTACAAATTCAGGAATATATATAAAGTCACCTATCAAGGAATATTCAATAAAAATTGAAATACAAATGCATTCAATTAAAGGTTTGTAGGGAAAATACTGGCCTTTGGGAACAGAGAAAATGAAGAAAATTGAACTGTGTGTCACAGGAATGAACCTGGGAAAGAAAATATTATCTAGAAGAATCTTCTAAACTCAAATTCCTAAATCTTATCGACTCATGCCAAGACCCTGACTACCTTTGTCCATTCAGAGCATGTAACCACTAATGAAGCAAAGAGAAGTCACTAGCTTTAGAGAGATGGAGTACGTAAACATTTCCACTGTGTAATAGGAGATATATGTGGAAAGGGCACCCTCAAATCTGGTCAATTTAAGGAAAGCTCTTTAGCAGATAGGCCATGGTAGGTCTTAGAGACATCATAGTTAGTTCATTCATGCAAAATCTCTTGTATCCTGGAGAGCATTAGCTTCTTCTGTGATATCACATGAGTTGTCGTGACTGCAACTGTCTCTCAGATATTCCTTCAGTAACTCTAGGTTTTACTAATTGGCCTCTAAATTCAGAGCAAATTGGGGAGTGATAACAAAGAGGATGAAGAGATCAGAAATAGGGAGAAAGAAGCTGGTCCTCTGTCTTGGTACAAAATACAAGGAACAAATATATGGTCCTACGGAAAGCTCAGTGAGACCTATATAGGGGTTGAGTGCTATGGGTGAAGAGATAGCCTTGATCTGTGTCTCCCACATGAGGGAATCAGGAGCTGGGAGACCCTCAGAAGAATCTGGACTTCCCTGTTCTTATGGTTCCTGGAGAGTTTATATCCTTCATTTCTTACTTCCAAAAGCCAAGTGTTGTGAAGGGCACAGTTGTTTTCCTAAGAGCTCATGGCCTTTACTCAATTTGTCAAGAAGAGAAGGTCATAAGGAAGAAGTGAAAAACAAGTATTGTGTCCATAGGTCTGAGTAAACTCCTCCATGCTTTGGATATCTATAGTGCAGTTTCTGTCTGACACTGATATTTGGAAGAAAGAAGTGCTACTAGTTGAGATTTCATCATCCCAGACTTTCCACGAGTACTACTCTGACTACTTCACTATTTAATTACTTCACTATTTTACTTTACTATTACACTTCGGATTTCTGAGTTAATATGTGTGATTACTTGGCAGGTTTCTTTTCCTTTATATCATTCATTTTTTTTATTTTTTAGAGAAATTTATTGATTTTTTTAATTGGAATTCTCTATATTTACATTTAAAATATTCTTTCCTATCCCAGTTTTCTGCCCATAAAATCCCTAACCATTCCATTTCTTTCTTCCCTAACCAGCCTTTCTGCTGCATGACATTCCCTTAAACTGGGAGACAAGCTAGGGAAGACAAGTGCTTCCTTTCCAAAGTTGCTCAAAATCTCATCTTCTGCCACATATGCATTTGGAGCCATAGGTTCAATGTACGTTCTTTGTATATTGGTCTAGTATGAGAAAGTGGTGGTTCATTGGCATTGTTGTTCCTATGGGGTTGAAAGCACCTTCAGCTCTTCTAATCTTTTTTTTTTTTTTCAAAAATTACTTACAAGTGGTCCGTTTTCAGTTCACTAGTTTGCTACTAGCATTCACTTCTGTACTTGACTTGCTGTATCTCTGTCTCTCAGGAAATATCTATATCCAGTTCATGGAAGAACGCACTTCTTACCTTCATCAATCTAATCTAGTTTTGTTGGCTGATGTAAACATATATACTTTTGGTGGATCCTACACCTATGTAGTTAAGAGGAATGTTAACATGGATTCTGCACAACTATTTCAAGAATGGAGAATTCACAAATGACAATTTTTAAAAGAATCCCTCCTGTTTTTATAATCTATTGAAGTAGACCTTTAACAGGTCCTCAAACCATTCTTCTCCCTGCACATCATCCGGTATCTTACTTTTGGCCTTCACAACACAGGAAGCTAGAGAGTGTAGTACTGATATCAAATGGGACAAGAAACTTAATAGTCCATGTTGTCCTTTGCTTTCCTGATGTCTGGTAATTTTTCAAGAAAATAAAAATTTGGGAGTTTACCATTTGAAGTAGGTACACAGTATTTACACTTTTATATTCACCCTTTAGTTGGGCCCCCTTTGTGACCAAAATCATTGCAGAAAATGGAATTGGAAAACAGAATTTTTGAGTACACATTGAGGAATATTTACAAAGTCCCCTATCAACGAATTTTCAATAAGAAATTGAAATACAACATTCATTCAATTAAACGTCTGTAGGGAAAATACTGGCCTTTGGGAAACAGAGAATACCTAGAATATTGAAGTGAGTCACAGGAATGAACCTGGGAATATAAGTACTATCTAGAAGAATCTCCGACACTCCATGTTCCTAAATCTTTCTACCCATGCCAAGACCCTGACTAACTTTCTCCATACAGAACATGTAACCTCTATTGAAGTAGACAGAAATCTCTAGCTTTAGAGAGATGGTGTACGTAAAGGTTTCCTCTGCATCAATGGAGATGGACCTGGAAAGGGCACCCTCGATCCTGTCAATGTAAGGAAAGTTGTTCAGGATGTAGGCTATGGCAGTTCTCAGTGACATCACCATTAGGCCTTCCCTTAAAACACTCTTGTAACCTGGAGAGTCATACCTTCTTCTCTGATTTCACAACTGTTCTCATAACTGCAACTGCTTCTCAGATATGTTCAGTAACTCTAGGGTATAATAATTGGCCCCTATTTCAGAGAAAATTGGAGAGTGATAACAAAGTGGATGATGAGATTGGAAATAGGGGAAAGGAAACTGGCCTTCTGTCTTGGTATAAAAACAAGGTCGTTTGGAAAGCTCAGTGAGTTCTGGGTTGTGGTTGAGTGGTATCGCTGAAGAGATAGCCTTGATCTGAGCCTTCCACATGAGGAAATCAAGAGCTGGGAGACTCTCAGAAACATCTTGACTTCCCTGTTTTTATGGTTCGTGGATGACAGAGGGATTATATCATTCATTTTTTTATTCCAAAACCAAGTTTTATGAAGTGCACAGTAGATTTCCTGAGAGCTCATGACCTTTACTATTTTTGTCAAGAAGAAAAGGACCTACGGAAGAAGAAAAAAACAAGTATTGTGTCCCTAACTCAAGTTAAACTCCTCAATGCTTTGGAAACTTATAGTGCACCTTGTGTCTGACACTGATATATGGGAGAGAGAAGTGCTTCTAGTTGAGACCTCAACATCTCAATCTTTATACTAGTATTAACCTGACTTCCACTTCTGAGTCAATATGTTAGAATATTTGGCAGCTTTCTTCTCTTTTATATCATTCATGTTTTTTTATTTTTTAGCAATTTTTTTCTATTTTACTAGATGTTTTATATATACATTTAAAATATTATTTCCTTTCCCAGTTTCCTGACCATAAGTTCCCTACCAGTTCCATTTCTTTCTTTTCTAACCAGCCTTTCTGCCGCATGACATTCCCTTGAACTGGGAGACAAACTAGGGAAGACAAGGACTTCTCTTTCCAATGTTGCCCAAAAAGGCTATCCTCAGCAACATATGCATTTGGAGCCATAGGTCAGTCCATGTACTTTCGTTTTATATTGGTCTAGTATAAAAAGTCTCTGGTTCATTGGCAACGTTGTTCTTATGGGTTTGTTAGCACCTACAGCTCTTCTAATTCTTTTTTCAAAATTTACCAACAAGAGGTCCATTTTAAGTTCACTGGTTTGTTACCAGCACTCACTTCTGTATTAGACATGCTATATCTGTGTATCTCAGTAAATATTTATATCTGGTTCCTGGCAGAATGCACCTCTTACCTTCATCAATTTTATCTAGTTTTTTTGACAGATGTATACATATATACATTTGGTGTCTCCTACACCTAAGTGGTTAAGTGGAATGTTATCATGGATTCTGCCTAAATATGTCAATAATGTAGAATTCACAAATGACTATTTCAAATAGACTCTCCTGTTTTTATGAACCTATTGAAGTAGATGTTTAACTGGTCCTCAAGACCTTTTTTGCCCTACCGATCATCGGGTATTTTATGTTTGGCCTTAAGAATAATCATGGTAAATTATCCTATACTCAAGTCTGGGCATGCAAACACTGGATGTTAGATAGAGTGTATTGTTATCAAATGGGACTAGTAAACTTAATTCAATAGTCCGTGTTGTTTTTTGCTTTCCTGATGTCTCATAATTTTTTGTTAAATAAGGATTTGGGAGTTTATCATTTGAAGTAGGATTACAGTATTCACACTGTTATACTCACTCTGCAGCTGGGCACGGTTTGTGACCAAAATCATTGCAGAAAATGGAATTGGAAAACCGAATTATTGAGTACACATTGAGGAATATTTACAAAATCCGCTATCAAGGAATTTACAATAAGAAATTGAAATACAGTATTCATTCAATTAAATGTGTGTAGTGAAAATACTGGTCTTTGGGAAACATAGAAAACCTAAAAAATTGAACTGTATGTCACAGGAATGACCTGTCAATAAAAATATTATCTAGAAGTATCCCCTACACTCCATGCTCATAAATATTTTCCACCCATGCCAATACCCTGACTAACTTTCTCCATTCAGAGCATGTAACCACTAGTCAAGCAGAGAGAAGTCTCGAGCTTCTGAGAGATGGAGTACCTAAAGGATACCACTGTGTTACAGGAGATGGACCTGGAAAGGGCACCCTCGAATTTGGTCAGTGTAAGGAAAATTGTTTAGCAGGTAGGCCATGGCATTTCTCACTAACATCACCATTAGGCCCTCCCTGAAAATTCTCTTGTAACCTGGAGAGCCATAACTTCTTCTGTGATGTCACAACTGTTGTCCTGACTGCAACTACCTCTCAGAAATACTTCAGTATTTCTAGGGTTTACTAATTGGCCTCTAATTTAGAGCAAATAGGGGAGTGAAAACAAAGAGGATGAAGAGATTGGAAATGGAGAGAAGGAAGCTGGTCTTCTGTCTTGGTATAAAAAACAAGGAAGAAATATGTGGTTTTTAGGAAAGCCCAGTGAGTCTTTGGTAGGTGTTGAGTGATATCACTGAAGAGATAGCCTTATCTGAGCCTTTCAGATATGGGAATCAGAAGCTGGGAGCCTGTCAGATACATCTGTGCTTCCCTGTTCTTATGGTTTCTGGAAATCAGTAGGATTATATCATTCATTTCTCTATTCCAAAAGGCAAGTGTTGTGAAGGGCATATTTGTTTTCCTGAGAGGTTATGACCTTTACTCTTTTTGTCAGAAGAAAAGGTCCTAAGGAAGTAGTGAAAAACAAGTATTGAGTACTGAGCTCCGAGTAAACTCCTCCATGTTTTGCATATCTATACTGCAGTTTGTGTCTGACACTGATATCTCAGAGAGAGAAGTACTTGTAGTTGAGACTTCATCATCTCAGTCTCTCCAATTATATTACTCTGAATACCACTTCAGATTTCTGAGTCAATATGTGCGATTACTTGGCAACTTTCTTCTCTTTGATATGTTTCTCATTTTAGCAAATTTTATTGCTTTTAATAACTGGATGTTTCTATATTTATATTTAAAATATAATTTTCTTTCCAAGTTTCTTGCCCTTCAGATCCCACTTGTTCTCTTTTCCTACTTCTCTAACCAGTCTTTCTGTTTGTTGACATTCCCTTGAACTGGGAGACAAACTAGGGAGGACCAAGGGCTTCATGTCCATTGTTGCCCAAAAAGGCCGTCCTCAGCAACGTATGCATTTGGAACCATAGGTCAGTCCATGTACTTTCTTTGTATATTGGTCTTGTAAGCAAAAGCTCTGGTTCACTGGCTTAGTTGTACTTATGGGGTTGAAAGCACCCTCAGATCTTCTAATCCTTTTTCTAAATTTACCAAAAAGAGGTATGTTTTCAGTTCAATGGTTTGCTACCAGCACTCACTTCTGTATTCGACATGCTGTATCTGTGTCTCTCACTAAATATCTATATCCAATTACTGGCAGGATGTATATCTTACCTTCATCAATTTTATCGAGTTTTGTTGGCTGATGTATACATATATACATTTGGTGGCTCCTACACCTAAATGGTTCAATGGAAAGTTAACATGGATTCTGCCCAACTATGTCAAGAATGTAGAATTCACAAATGCCAATGCAAATAGACTCCTTCCTGTTTTTATGAACCTATTGAAGAAGATGTTTCATTGGTCCTCAAGACATTCTTCTCCCCACCCATCATCTGGTAGATTACATTTGTCCTTAAGAAAGAATTATGGTAAAAAGTCCTGAACAATCAAGTCTGGCCATGGGAACACTGGAAGGTACAAAGGGTTGTAGTGATATCAAATGGAACTAGAGGACTGAATTCAAACTTCATATTGTCCTTTGCTTTCCTGATGACTGGTAATTTTTTGATAAAATAAGGATTTGGGAATTCATCATTTGAAGTAGGTACACAGTATTCACACTCTTATACTCACTCTATAGCTGGGCCCCCTCTCTGACCAAAATCATTTCAGAAAATGTAATTGGCAAATGGAATTTTTGATTCCACATTGAGGAACATTTACAAAATCCCCTATCAAGGAATTACAGTAAGAAATTGAAATACAATATTCATTCAATTAAAGGTTTTAGAGAAAATATGGCCTTTGGGAAAGAGAGAAAACCCAGAAAATTGAACTGTATGTCACAGGAATTACCTGTCAATAAAACTAATATCTGCAATAATCTCCTACACTCTATGTTCCTAAACCGTTTTTACCCATGCTATGCCCCTTAATAACTTTCTGCATTATGAGCATGTAACCACTGGTGAAGCATAGAGAAGTCTCTATTTTAGAGTGATGTAGTACATACAGGTGTCCTGTGCCACATGAGACATAACTGGTAAGGGCACTCTCGAATCTGGTCAATGTAAGGAAAAGTGTTCAGCAAGTAGACCACGGTAGTTCTCAGTGACAGCATCATTAGGACCTCCATGAAAACTCTCTTATAACCTGGTGAGCCCTACCTCCTTCTGTTGTCATGACTGCAACTGCCTCTCAGATTTTCCTTCAATAACTCTAGGGTTTACAAATTGGCCTCTAATTCAGAGACAATTTGGGAGTTAGAACAAAGAGGATGAAGAGATATGATATGGGGAGAAGGAAGCTGGACTTATGTCTTGGTATAAAAAACAAGGAAGAAATATGAGGTGCTTGGGAAAGCTTAGTGTGTCCTTGTTAGGGGTTGAGTGGGATCACTGAAGAGATAGCCTTTTTCTGTGCCTTCCACATAAGGGAAACAGGAACTGGGAGACTCTCAGATGCATCTGCACTTCCCTGATCTTTTGCTTCCTGGTAGTCAGAGACTTTATATCATTCATTTCTATATTCCAAAAGTCATGTGTTGTAAAGGACACAGTTGTATTCCTGACAGATCATGGACTTTATACATTTTGTCAAAAAGAGAAAGTTACTAAGGAAGATGGGATGGACAAGTATTGTGTCCTCAGCTCAGAGTAAACTCTACAGTGTTTTGGATACCTATTGTCCAGTTTCTCTCTGTCTGAGACTTCTACCTTGGAGAGAGAAGTGCTCTATTTCAGACTTCATCATCTCAGTCTTTCCACTAGTATTACTCTCTCTATCATTTTAGATTTCCAAGTCAATAGTTATGATTAGTTGGCAGGTTTTTTTTTTCTTTTATATCTCTCATTTTTTAGCAAATTGTATTGTTTTTTTTTAACTGGATGTTCCTTTATTTACATTTAAATTGTTATGTCCTTTCCCATTTTCTGGCCCATAACATCCCTATCTGGTCCCCCTGCCCGTATTCTATAACCCTTCTTACTACCCCTTAACATTCCCTGGAACTTGGAGTTAAACCTAGGGAGGACCAAGGACTTCTCCTTCCATTAGTACTCACCAAGTCCATCCTCTTCCACATATGCAGTTGGAGCCATAACTCTGTCCATGTACATTCTTGAACATAGGTCTAGTATCAGAAAGCTCTGGTTCATTAGCATTGTCGTTCTTATGGTGTTAAAGCCCCTTCAGCTCTTGTAATCTTTCCTGAAAATCTACAAACAAGAAGTCCATTTTCAGTTCACTGGTTTGCCACTAGCATTCACTTCTGTATTTGGCATAATCCAGTTGTGTCTCTCAGGAAATATCTATATCTGATTCCTGGAAGAATGCACTTACCTTCATCAATCTTGTCTAGTTTTGGTGGCTGATGTATATGTATGTACTTTTGGGGGCTCCTACAGCTCTGAGTTTAGCTGGAATTTTGACATGGGTTCTGCATATCTAGGTCAAGACTGTAGAATCCACAAATGACAACACCAAATAGACTCCATCCTGTTTTTTGAAACTTCTGAAATTGAGGTGTCACTGGTCCTCAAGTCATTCCTCTAGATGCCCAACCTCCTATATCCTATATCTTATGTTTGGCCTTAATAATTAGTCATGGTAAAATACTCAAAACCCTCAAGTATGGGAATGAAACTCAGGAAGGTAGATATTGCAGAACTGATATCAAATGTGACTAGAGAACCAAATTCAATAGTCCATGTTGTGCTTTGCTTTTCTGATATCTGGTAATTTTTTGTTAAAATAAGGATTTGGGAATTTATAATTTGAATTAGGTATACAGTATTTACACTGTTATGCTTACTCTATAGTTGGGCCTCCTTCGTTGCCAAAACCTTTGCAGAAAATGGAATTGGAAAACAGAATTTTTGAGTACACATTGAGGAATATTTTCAAAGTCCCCTATCAACGAATTTTCAATAAGAAATTGAAATACAATATTAATTCAATTAAACGTCTGTATGGAAAATAATGGCCTTTGGGAAACAGAATACTTAGAATGTTGAACTGAGTCACAGGTATGAACCTGGGGATATAAGCATTATCTAGAAGATCTCCTATATTCCATGTTCCTAAATGTTTTCTACCCATGCCAAGACCCTGACTAACTTTCTCCATTCAGAGCTTTTAACTACTAGTGAAGCAGAGAGAAGTCTCTAGGTTTAGAGAGATGGAGTATGTAAAGGTTTCAACTGTGCAATAGGAGACTCTCCTGGAAAGGACACCCTCGAATCTGGTCAATGAAAGGAACGCTGCTCAGCAGCAAAGGACATGGCAGTTCTCAGTGACATCATCATTAGGCCTCACTGAAAAATCTTTTGTATCCTGGAGATCCCTAGCTTCTTCTGTGATGTAACAAGTATTGTCCTGACAGGAACTGCCTCTCCGATATTTCTTCAGTACCTCTCTGGTTTACTAATTGGCCACTAATTCAGAGTAAACAGCCATGTGGGAGTGAGAACAAACAGGATGAAGAGATCAGAAATGGGCAGAAGTAAGCTGGCCTTCTGTCTTAGTATTAAAAAAAAGAAAAAAATAAGTGGTATTTGGAAAAGCTCAGAGAGCCCTTGGTAGGGGTTGAGTGGTATTGATGAAGAAATAGACTTGATCTGAGCCTTCCACATATGGGAATGAAGAGCTGGAGCATCTGGACTTCCGTGTTCTTATGGTTCCTGGATGTCAGAGGGTTTATATCATTTATTTCTTTATTCCAATACCAAGTGTTATGAACGGCACAGTTGAATTCCTGAGAGCTCATGACCTTTACTCTTTTTGTCAAGAAGAAAAGGTCCTAAGGAAGAAGGGAAAAACAAGTATTGTGTCCCTAACTCAAGTTAAACTCCTCAAGGCTTTGAATCCCTATAGTGCAGTTTGTGTCTGACACTGATATCTAGGAGAGAGAAGAGCTTCTAGTTGAGACTTCATCATCTCAGTCTTTAAACTAATATTAACCTGACTACCACTTCAGATTTCTGAGTCAATATGTTAGATTACTTTGCAGCTTTCTTCTCTTTTATATCATTTTTTTTTATTTTTTAGCAATTTGTTTTCTTTTCAAACTACATGTTTCTATATATACATTGAAAATATGATTTCCTTTCCCAGTTTCCTGCCAATAAGATCCCTACCAGTTTCATTTCCTTCTTCTCTAACCAGCCTTTCTGCTGCATGACATTCCCTTGAACTGAGAGACAAACTGTGGAGGACAAGGCCTCTCTTTCCAATGTTGCCTAAAAAAGGCCATCCTCTGCCACATATGCATTTGGAGCCATAGGTCTGTCCATGTACTATTTTGTATGTTGGTATAGTATGAGAAAGTTCTGCTTCATTGGCATTGTTGTTTGTATGGGTTTGAAAACACCCTCAGCTCCTCTATCCCTTTTCAAAATTTACGAACAATAGGTCCGTTTTCAGTTCAATGGTTTACTACTAGCATTCACTTCTGTATTTGACATGCTGTATCTGAGTATCTCAGGTAATATTGATATCCGGTTCCTGGCAAAATGCATTTCTTACCTTCATCAATCTTATATAGTTTTGATGGCTGATGTATACATATATACTTTTGGTGGCTCCTACACTTATGTGGTGAAGTGGAATGATAACATGGATTTTACCCAACTATGTCAAGAATGTAGAACTCACAAATGACCATTTCAAAAATACTCCTTCCTATTTTTATAAACCTAATGAAGTAGATGTTTAACTGGTCCTCAAGCCATTCTTCTCCTTTCCCATCATCCAGTATCTTATGTTTGGCCTTAAGATAGAATCATGTTAAAACATCCTAAAACCTCACGTCTGGCCATTGGAATACTGGAAGCTCAATAGTGTAGTTATGATATCAAATTGTACAAGAAACCGAAATCAATAGTCCATGTTGTCCTTTGCTTTCCTGATGTCTGTTAATTTTTCAATAAAATAAGAATTTAGGAATTTATCACTTGAAGTAGGTACACAGTTTTACACTTTTTATACTCACTCTATACCTGGGCCCATTTTGTGACCAAAATCATTGCAGAGAATGGAATTGGAAAACAAAATTTTTGAGTACACATTGAGGAATATTTACCAAGTCCCTTGTCATGCCCAACCTCGACCAGCAAAAAAGATATGACCAATGAAGATCTTCTTCAAGCAGTTTTACTCAAGAACCTTGAAACAATCTTCTGACCCCGGGGAACCCCCGGAGAACACTTAAATAGCTAGTGCTGGCTAATCCCAGCAAGCTATCTGGGTCATGCAGACAGGCTATCACTATGCGGAAGCTAGCAAGCCAGGCAGGTATAGCCAAATAAGGAGTCCTTACTACAAGGAGCGCACACTGTTCGGAGGGTGGAAAGTGGAACCAGCACGATCTTTGACGCGCGTCACGTCACAGCCGCCTATAGTTCCACCTTTTTGTTTAATTAACCAAGCAGGCAAAGGCACCACTGAGTGTGGTGACCCCCACTGTCTTAGGATCATTCCTTCATTAAACCAGTCTTATGACACCTCTTTGCCCACCAAGTTCCTTAGCTAGAAGAGAGGTTGCCCATAACTGGGGAGGGTCACTCACACATACTCATGCCTGAGGTACAACAAGGTCTTCTGAATAACCTTAAGCCAGGCTTGAGGGGACTGTCCTGCTTCAATTGCTGCAAATACCTGTACCGCCATAACAGCGTGCCGCCTCTGAACAAACCTCATTCTACAGAGACAACACAGGCACACTAGGCAGACCAGCAGCAAGAATCTAACTAGGGTTCCCATACCCTCCCACTCCCTCAGATGATTCATAGCAGCCTCAATCCAAAATGACAATCCCGTAGCCAGTCTAGCATATGCACGTGTGGAGTTCACCGTCACGATGGCTGCACATAGCTGAACCATTAAGAAATCGAATTCTCCTGTCCAATTTCCTAGAAGATAACTTGACAACTTTTTAGAAAAATTAGATGAGTGGATTTAAAAGTCATGACGTATCGGCATGAGTCTCCGGAACACCAATAGTATCCCCCACAGGGGTTCCATTTGGACCACCATTTGGGTCACACCAAGAAGTGTCAGCAGCAGCAGGATCTTCATTCTTGTTGTACCTCCTGGTCAATCTTTCAGCGACCCACAACGGATCTTGCCGGTCCTGAGGAAACACACAAAGAGACCCTCTTGCCCATGACAACACGGGATCTGGCCAATGTCATAAGCCAGTGATCACGTCTTTCCATTTCACGTAACCTTTCAACATGCCCACCCGACACTGATGTCTGTCAGTGGCAGATAGGCCATCATAATCCAATATTAAAAAATTAAGAGTAAAAGGGGCTAAGGATATCTGTTCCCTGGTGGTTCTACCATGGCCTATTCCCCCTATTTGTTTAATCACGCATTCCTTCAAGGTACGATATGCTTGCTCAACAATACCTTGACATTGGAGATTATAAGGCAGGCCATGGGTCAACTGCATATCCATCTGTTTACAAAAGGATTTGAAAGATAGAGCAGTTTAAGCTGGGTCATTATCAGTTTTTAAGTGTTAAGGCTTTTTCCAAACAGCCCAGGCTTATAGGAAGTGTCCAATAACATTGCGTGGCTTTTCTCTACTCATAGGGGTAGCATGAATGACACCTGAACAAGTATCCACAGAAACATGAATGCATTTTAGAGTCCCAAATCCAGATATGTGAGTTACATCCATTTGCCAAATCTTTAGGGGCAAAAGGCCTCTAGGATTAACCCCTACACCTGGGGAATCGTGAAAAGTGATACACTGTTGACATCCTAAAACTATCTGTCGAGCACCTGCTCAAGACAGATGAAACTTCTGTTCTAAGGTCTTAGTAGGCACATGAAATTGTTGATGAAACTGTCCAGCTTGATCCAATGATGAGCTTAAGAAGATGAACTCCATTTGGGTCCATCTATACACAAGATCATTTCATTGTTAGACAAAAATCTTGACCTCTTTTCAGATCAATTCCTGAAGTTCCCTCAGCAGCTGGCATACCGTGCTGCTAATTTTAATAGGGCTAACCACTTCTAAAATCTTAACTGCATTAACAAATATGATGAATCAGAGAGCAAATTAAAGGCAAAGGAACAATTTTTATACACTTCCTGCACAATCTTGAGTTAAATTATTTGTGGAGAGCTGGGATGATATTGACACAAAATTGGCTCTTGATGGTTAATCATATAAGCTCCACAGCCATTTTTGGATCCATCTGTAAAAATGTTTGGCGCCCCCTGTATAGAAGTACTGGAAGTAACCTTAGAAAGAATATGGGATGTTCTTTAAAGAAGGATAGCAAAGAATGTTTTGGATAATGATTATCTATCTCTCCATGGAATCCACAGCATAATATAGCACAATCACCCACAGTGCCACACAAGATCTTCATCTGCTGACCTGTATAGGGCACTATGATCGAGATTAGGGAAACACCAAAAAATTGTATGCACTTTTGGTCCCATACAGGCCTAATTCTGTAACTCCTGTAGGATAATACTCTACTGATCTAGCTGGAGAAGCCTTGGGATAAAAACAAAGCAGAGGGCCATCTTGGCACAACAATTCTGTGGGCTGCATGTAGGTGGCTAGAATTCATAGCACAATGTCTGCACCCTCCTTCCATCGATGTAAAATTGTGCCTTGTAATCCTTTTTCAACCTTCTTTAAAGCTCTCCTTGCTTCATCTGTCAATTGTCTATGAGAATCCAAGGCCGAATCCCCAACTAAAGTATTATAAAATGGTTTTAATTCATAATTTGGTAAATTTAAATAACATCTGACCCAAATAATACCTCCTAATAATTTTTTAAAATCATTAAGTATTAAGATTATCTTTCCTCCATTCATCCTCCTGGGGAATAATGATAAATGACTTAATTTTGCTCTTAAATAATTTACAAGATTGCCCTTTTGTACCTTTTCTGGGGCAATAATCCCCTACCTTCTAGCAATTTAACTAAATTTCCACATGATAAATCTAAAATCTCTTCATTCTTTGCAGTTAAAAGGATATCATCCATAATATGAGGTGCATGAAACTTCTGTCTTATTGGGGTGATGGTGTTGCCAACAAAAATTGACATATAGAAGGGCTATTTGGCATACCCTGTAGAATAACTACCCACTCATATTTTTGATCAGGTTCTTCATGTTTGCATGATGGAACAGTAAAAGCAAATCTTTCACTATCCCTTGGACAAAGAGGTATGAAGAAAAAGCAATCTTTTATATCAATCAGTACAGCAGGTCAACAGGCTGGCAGAGAGGATAAAAGAGGAAGCCCACGTTGCACTGGGCTCATGATTTGCAACTGTTGATTATTAAATTGTAAATTATGCATCATCATTCCCTGACTTCTTATATCACATATATTGGGGTATTCCAATATGATACTGATGGTTTTATATGCTTCATAGTCAGCTTTAGCTGTGGCAAGCTTCTCAGAAGAAAGCAGTCACTGAAGAACCCTCAATGGCTCCTCTGTTTTCCAGGTAATGGGAACCCTTACTCAGCAGCCCCAAGGAAAAACCCAAGTCCTGATCCTTTTCTCTCTTTTGGGCAGTTATAGGGTTAGTCCTACCCTGCAGGTATTTCCCTATTCCCTTACTGGGAATATAACCCATATGTTTCATAATTTTTTGTGAAGTTTCAGAATACTTAGTGTTCAATTTGAAACCCATATATTTCACCAAATCTCTCCCTCAAAGGGAAATGGGCAAATCCAACATACAGGGTTGCATAACTCCCGAATGCCCTTCCTGATCTCTCCAACTCAATTGTCTTGCACTCATATCAGGAGCTCATGCTTAATGGAGACATTTTGATATGAGGCCTGTACTGGCCATCCAGAGGGCCAATCTTTTTAGCTATTATACTTTTATTGGGCACTGTATCCAACAGTCCTAGGATCCTTTTTCCTTCTACCCTTAGCTCCATTACTGGGTGTTGGTTTAAACCCAAGGCTAGAAATGTAAGGTTGGAGCTGAAACCATTCTCTCCTCTCCCTCTAGACTGGGCTGCAAATCTTCCATGAAGCCTAGGCAAAGTAATAGTTGGGCTATTCTGTCCCCAAGGGAAATGGCAGTAATCCCTTTCAGTGATTCTACCATGTTCTTGACTACCCCAGTATAATCTGGGTCAATAACTCCTGGATGGACATGTAGTCCTCTTAAAGCTGTAGATGATTTTCCTATAAGTAACCGTACTGTGCCAAGTTCAAGGGGACGTTTAAAATCAGTTTCTATCAACTGTACACCCATCCAAGGAGTTAGTACGAGTCTGGCAGTGGACCAGATGTCTAGTCCTGCAGAGCCTTTAGTGGCTCTCCTTGGCCCCTCAGATGGCGAAGGGATGGCCATCTCTCGTGACTCTGTTCTACATCCTAATTCTTGACTGGCACATATATTTGTGGGCCTTAGGGTCGTGGACGTGGCTGTCCATTTTTTGGACCTGCTCCACCAAAACCCGAGCTAAGAGGCTGCCCATTGATGTCTTTTACCGAGTGGCACTCATGAGTGCAATGGTTCCCCGTTTTGCACTTGGGGCACAACCTTTTTGCCTTGGTCATTGGCCACTTCTTGTACTGAAAAGACTTCTCCTTTCTGGACATTGCCTTTTGAGGTGCCCCTGTTGATCACACTTAACACACATTCCTGAGCTTCCTCCTTTTCTCTGCATCATCTGCATAACAGCAGCTCCAAGTCCAGCATTAGTCAAAGATCCCCCTATATCTCTACAGACCTTGATCCAAGCTTCAAGTCCCTTATTCTTGTAAGGAGTGATAGCGGCTCGACATTCCTTTGTGCAAAGCTCATAGGCCAAGTGTTTAATTAAGGGCATAATCATAATGGGGTCGCCAAAGTCTCTGCCTGCTGCTACCACTAATTGGGCTACAAAGTCAGAGAATGGCTCCATAGGTCCTTGAAGGATCTTGATGAGGTTTCTACTCACTTCTCCCTTTCTAGGTAAGGATTTCCATGCATTTGTTGAAACCTCATTAATCTGCTGGTAAACCTGTCCTGGATACCCTGTCTAAGCATTGGCAGAGTGTCCCTGACCTAGCAGCATATCTCTATCCCAGGCAGCCTCCCCCCACCCCCTCGATACCAAGTTAGCGGCAGCCTGTTCATTGGCAAACTCAATAAGAAAAGCTCTCCAGTCCAAATACTGTCCCAGACTAAGACAGGCCAGAGGAAGTTTACTCCAATCACTAGGAGTCATGCAAAATCTGTGTAAGGCCTCAACCTGAGTTATGGTAAATGAGGCCATAATGCGATATGTCCTGACTGATTTTACAGGGACTTGATCACCTTAAAGTCTAAAGGCTCATGATACCTTTGTTGATTATCATCCACATAAACTGGATAGACCAGATGCAGTTCTGTGTGGATTGGCTTCCACTCTTCTGGGCAGAATTTACTACCCATTTGTCACGCGCCCAATTTCTCACCAGCAAGAACGACGTGTGGCAACAGGATTCTTCTGCGAACAAGCCTTTACTGTACAGCTCTCTTGAACAGGGACAGGGAGACCTCAAGCAGCAAGAATGCTCGCCTTATATAGACAGCAGCTGAGACTTTGCTAATTGTACTTCGGGGATTGGCGGAGCATGAATACCTCATTAGCATGGTGCTGCTCCCTCATTAGCATATTACTGGCCAACTGATGCCTGGGGCAAAGCCTGCACATGCACAGTACTGTTGTTCACCACAGGAGGGCTCCCTGCACGCAAAACTCTACTTCCTCCCTCTACAACATTGCAGGGAGGAGCACCTGAGGGGAACCACACAGGAAGTTCCTCCACCATTTTAGGCTTTTTCCTTTTCTTGTTCTGTCTATTCCTTAGAGACTGTTTCCGCATTTGATCTCTCAACTCTTGTAACTCTTTTTCTGAATCTGTTTCGTTTGTTTCTTCCTCTGTATCTGTCTTTTCTGAGTCGGTCTCCTTTACGCTTCCCTGCTTTTCTGTCCTCTCATTTTGATGCATTTCTTGGGCAGCTTGCCCCTTCTCCATAGTTGCCTGACAACATTTTTGATCCTCAAGACAACTACGCACTAAGGGCCACACTGGATGGACCCCAGGTCTTTGCGTCCCCTGTTCCCATGCAAAATCAAGGTCTTTCCCTAATTTTTCCCAACTTCCATAGTAAGATTACCAGAGACTGAGAACCAGGGGGTGATGACATCCCATTCACGCAAAAATCTCTCTATTAATGCTCCTTTTTATTTTTAGTTTCTTATGCTCAAACAGCTCTTGAAGAGCCAGAAAAATTGGATGAGACTGTGAGGTCCTCATGACAAAATCTTTCTACCCTGCTATGGATAAATTCACCAAGCGTCTTCCTAATTTCGGTTCGCTGCTACCGAGTACTTTCTTTGTAACTACACTGAATATTTATAGCCACTTATATCCCAGGGTCGTTATGGTCCCATCTTACCTTGGGAACTTTCCAGCGCTGCCCTGACTGCATGAAGTTCTGATATCAGGAGGTCCCGTACAGGCCACCACTTGCCATGTCCAACCTTGACCAGCAAGGAAGACACAAATAGTGAAGATCTTCTTCATGCAGTTTTACTTAGGAACTTTGATACAATCTTCTGACCCCAGGGAACCCACACACCACACTTAAATAGCTAGCACTGCCCAATCCTAATAAGCCACGTGGGTCATGCAGATATGCTGTCACTATGCAGAAGCCAGCAGGCCAGGCAGGCATATAGCCAAATAAGGAATAGTTTAGTGAAAGGAGAGCTCACCATTAGGAGGGTGGAATGCAGAAACAACTGCCAACTTTGAGGCTGGGCACGTCGCAGCTGCCTACAGTCGCTTTTCAAGGAATTTACAATAAGAAATGGAAATACAATATTCATTAAATTAAAGGTCTGTAGGGAAAATACTAGAGTTTGGGAAACAGAGAAAACCTAGAAAATTGAACTGTATGTCACAGGAAAAAAACTGTGACATAGAGAATAAAAATATTCTCTAGAGGAATCTACTACACTCCATGTTCCTAAATCTTTACTACCCATGCCAAGCCCCTGTCTAAATTTCTCCATTCAGAACATGTAACCACAAGTGAAGCAGAGAGAAGTCTCTAGATTTAGAGAAATGGAGTACATAAATTTTTCCACTGTATCACAGGAGACACTCCTGGAAAAGGCACTCTCGAATCTGGTCAATGTAAGGAAAGGTGCTCAGAAGTTAGGACATGGTTGCTCTCAGTTACATCATCATTAGCCCATGCCTGAAAAATCTCTTGTAACCTGGAGAGCCCTAGCCTCATCTGTGATGTCACAAGTTTTGTCCTGACAGCAACTGCCTCTCAGATATTCTTTCAGTAACTCTATGGTTTACTAATTGGCCTCTAATACAAAGTAAATAGCCATTTGGGAGTGAGAAGAAAGAGGGTAAAAAGAACAGTGATGGGGAGAAAAAAGTTGGTCTTCTGTATTTGTATAAAAAAGATAGAAATACTTGGTCCATTGGAAAACTGAGTGAGCCCTGATTAGGGTTGAGTGGGTTTACTGAAAAGATAGCCTTTATCTGAGCTCTCTACACATGGGAATCAGGAACTGAGAGCCTCCCAGAAGCATCTGGACATCCCTGCTTGCTATGGTTCCTTGAATTCAGAGAGTTTAAATCATTAATTTCTTTATTCCAAAAGCCAGGTATTGGAAAAGGCCCAGTTGTTTCCTGAGAGCTCATGGGTTTTATAATTTTTCTGAGAAGAGCAAGGTCCTAAGGAAGAAGGGAAAGACAAGTATGGTGTCCTCAGCTCAGAGTACACACCTCCTTTTTTTGATTCCTGTAGTGCAGTTTGGGTCCGTCACTGATATCTGGGAGAGAGAATTGTTTCTAGTTGAGTCTTCATCATCTCAGTCTTTCCACTAGTATTATTCAGACAATATTCCCTGACAATTACACCTATAGATTTCTGAGTCAATAGGTGTGATTAGCAGGCAGTTAACTTTTTTTTTCTCTCATTTTTTTAGCAATGTTTATTGCTTTTTCTAATTGGATATTTTTATATTTACATTTCAAATATTATTTCCCTGGTTCCTGTCCATGAGATCCCTAAACAGTCCCACTAACCTTCTTCCATAACCCCTCTTACTGCCCTTTGACATTCCCGTGAAATGGGAGGCAAACCTAAGGAGGAGCAAGGGTTTCTCCTTCCATTGGGGCCCAAAAAGGCCATCCTCTTCTACCTATGCATTTGGAGCCATAGGCCTGTTCATACACAGTCTTTGAATATTGGTTTAGTACCAGAAAGCTCTGCTTAGTTGAATTGTTGTTCGTATGGGGGTTGAAAGTCCATTCAGCTCTTGTAATCTTTTCTAAACATCTACAAACATGAGGTTCATTTTCAGTTCCCTGGTTTGCCACTAGCATTCACTTCTGTATTTGACATGCTCTGGCTGTGGCTCTCATGAAAGATCTATGTCCAGTTCCTGGCAGCATGAGCTTCTTCGCTTCAACAATCCTATCTAGTTTTGGTGCTTGATTATATATATATTCTTTGGAAGCTCCTACTACTAAGAATTTTGATGGAATATTTACTTGGATTCTGTGTAACTAGGTCAAGAATATAGGATCCACAAATGACAAGGCCAAATAGACTCCATCCTGTTCTTATAAACTATGGAAGTTGAGGTTTCACTGGACCTCAAGCCATTCTTCTAGCTGACCATCACCCAGAAACTGATGTTTATCCTGGTAAAGATTCATGGTAAAACATCCAAAAACCACAAGTCTTTCCCTGGGAACACAGGAAGGTTGATATTAGAGAACTGATATCTAATAGAACTACAAAACCGCATTATATAGTCCATGTTGTCCTTTGCTTAACTAATGTCTGGTTATTTATGGATAAAATAAGGTTTTGGGAGTTCATCATTTGAAGGACATACACAATATTTACACTATTATATTCACTCTATAGCTGGTCCCCTTGTGTATCCAAATTTATTGCATAAAATGGAATTGGAATAATTAAAATTTTTAGTACACATGCAGGATCATATGTAATGTCCCCTATCAATGAATGTACAATCAGGAAATGTAGTACAATATTCATTCAATTAAAGGTCTGTAGGGAAAATACTGGAACTTGGAAAACGAGGACACTTAGGGAATTGAACTTTATGTCAGAGGATTGTACCTGGGAATAAAATTAATCTCCAAAAGGATCTCCTACTCTCCATGTTCCTAGATCTTTTCTACCCATGCCCAGCCCCTGACTGACTTTGTTCATTCAGAGAATGTAATCACTAATGAAGCAGAGAGAAGTCTGTAGCTTTAGAGAGATGTAGGATAAAAAGGTTTCTACTGTATCACAGGAGACACTCCTGGACACGGCACCCCTGAATCTTGTCATTGTAAGGAGATCTGTTCAGCAGGTAGGCCATGGCAGTTCTCAGTGACATCATCATTAGGCCCTCTCTGAAAAATCTCTTGTATCCTGGAGAGGCGTAGCTTCTTCTGTGATGTCATAAGTGTTGTCTTGACAGCCACTGCCTCTCAGATATTCCTTCCTTATATCTATGGTTTACTAATTGGCCTCTTTTCAGAGTAAAGATCCATTTGGGAGGGAGAAAGAATAGGATGAAGACATCAGAGATGGGGAAAAGGAACCTGGCCCTCTTTCTTGGTATAACATAAAAGAAGAAATATGTGGTTCTTGGGAAAATTCCCTGGGAAGATGACTTTAGTTCTTTTGTTTTCTAGGTGCACCGAGCTCTTGGAGAAGTTGCTTAAAATCCTAAAGAAATTTGGGCAGATGGTAAAGTTTCTAGGTACCCCTTTTTAGATTCAATTGTCCTGGGGATTGTATGGCTTATGGTACATGTTTCCCAGGAAGAGTGCTAGAGCCAGATTGATTTTTAGATGTTTTAGAAGACATGGAATTTTTCTGATATACTTGGCCTAATGATTGCATAAGGTCAGAATGATTTTTTTTCGATGTGGACTTTCCCTCAGACCTTTGGAAATATAAAAAAAAAAAGTTTTGCATTTTTTAAGTCTAATTTGCACAATGAAAAATCACTTTGAGCATCTTTGGACGACATGGGATGTCCAGCATTCCCTTGAAAGCATTGGTAACTTTACACATTTCCTCCGTCATTTTTTGAATATTCCAAGGCCCTTTGGACAGAGAAGGTGTGGGACTCACCTAAGGAGTAGTTGTAGATTTTGGTGTCTCTTTTGCAGGAGAAGTCACAAGATCCCTTTTGGCAGAAGGGGGAAGGTTGAAACTGTCTTCCTTAGAGGAGAAATTTCTCAAGACTCCATCAGAAGGAACAAATCTTAACCCTTTGTTTCTAGAAACTGGATGCCTGTAGCACATTTTTGTAGAGGGAGAATGTCGACTATTTCTCTCCAGAGAGGACATGTGAAAAAAATCTACTTGGGTACATGAGGTAGTTGTAAAGCATGCTGTTCAGATGTAGTAGATCCTAAGATATCCTTCTCAGGTGAGGAAGGTCTTAATGTACCATGTATATGTTTAGAAATCCTGACTGACGTCAGAATGGGGTTTAGGTATTAGAGCTACCTCTGAAGATGTGACCTCTCCTAGAGCATCATGGACATATGTGAGGTGGCTGAGAGCCTCATGAACAGATAAAGATGTTTCTAGATATTGTTGTGTAATTGAGGAAGTTCCAAGAAAAAATTTCTTCTGCTGGAGAAGAAGAAACAGACTTTCATATAGAAGTGTCAGGTACCCTAGCCTCCTTGACAGGCAAAACAGGTTCGAAGGCCCCTTTAGAAGTTTAGGTAAAATCCAGAGCCTTTGAGGTATTAGGTAAAATCAGAGCCTGGGACTGATTGTGGGTATAAAGTAGGACTGGAAACCCTTTATGCATACTTGGAAGAGTGTACCATCTTCTGTAGTTGGGGAAGATGGCTGATCTTGAGTCGATAAGGAAGTTCCCATAGCCTCCTGTGAAGTTTGCGGAGGTCGTATGCATTCTTTTACACAAATGGAATCCAAGGAATCACTTTCCTCAGATGTCGAGGATGGTACAGACACTGGTGTTTGCCTATCATGTTCCCCTACTCCACGTTCACATATGCTTGATCCATAACCTTCTCTACAGAAGGAATATGTCCTAGAACATCTTTTGTACATGTGTCACATCCACAAGACGTTTCTCTAGATGAGGCTGTGGGTAGAACTCCTTTAGTAGATATTTTCATTCCACAGACTCTTTATGAGATAGAGTACTACTCAGAGACTCCTGCTCAGTTTTGGGAAATTCTAGCATCTCTGATGTATATCGGGAAAATTTTGGAGCCTCTCCTTTTTTGAAAGAATGACCTAGAGTACCTTGCGTAGGTAGGAGATGATTTATCTCCTCTGCACATTGTATTAATATGGAGTTTGTATGGCTCATTGACTGTGTGTTGTGATAAACTTGGCTCTTTTGTGCCTGATGAAAAGTCAGTAGGCTTGTTTTGGGTGGTAAACGGTATTTGAATAATTCTCTGTTGTATAGGGACATTGGAAGTTCTGGGGGTGATGGTGAGGGTGCTAGGTCACATTTTTTATATGCCAAAGGCATTCGAGTCCCTTGGGTGGACTCAAAATTTTTTACCACATCTTGCGTGGGTGTGGAACTCTCAAAAGTCCCTTCTGAAACTGGCAATGATCCTTGATCTAATGGTGTACATGCAGAATGCTTTGTCTCTGCTTGGGCTGGTATGTTTATTATGAGGTTCACTTGGGGAATTGTGACTGCATTTTGTCGCCCTTGGAACATAAGAGCTGATTTAAGCCCATTTTTTTAATAGTGGAGGATTTTAAAGATCCTCTTTGTTTAATAGGGAAGTAGTGAAATCCCCTTTGTCAGCAGGATCAGGTTTCAAACTCTCTTTACCCGAAGCAGATCATAAAGAACTTTCTTGAAGATGGGGGACATCTTTGACTGTCGTTATGAGTGGACATAGCTCTCTGCCCTGCTTTAGAAGCTGTGGAAGGTATTTAAGTCTCCCATGGAGAGGGGGCAGGACTTATTCCATTTGTGGAATATGAGAAATCACTGAGATTACCTTTAAGAGAAGAAGTTTTACAGCCCTCTTTGTCTGATGGGTCCTGTTGTACCTCCCCTTGACCAGGAGGGCCTCCAAAGATACACTTTGGAGGAGAATTGGAAAGATTGGAGACCTGTAGGATAGGGAATGAACATTTGAAAATCATTTGGAAACACTTTTGGACAGAGAGCTGATCACCCAGAATTGTGGGCAATATGACACCTCAGTGAAGCAGAGACTGCCACTTCTGCCCAATTGTGCCCACATTCCTAGCCAAAGAGGAAAACTGCAGAGTGTCTTTGGACACATGAATATAGGAGCAGTCATGCTGCAGGAGCCCTGCAGTCCAAACTGCACTTTGACCTGAACTGGTCCAAACCTCATCCTACACCCAAATCTCCTGTGGGGTGGAAAATACTTAGACCATCAGAGGAACATAAACCCCTGAGAACTCTGCTCACATTCCTGACTCAAGAAATAAAACCACCAAGCTCCATCTGGGCCTCCTGTGCATAGGGACCTAGTAGTAGTAGGGCCAGGACAGTTATGGTTGCTGCCCTCATGGAGAGCTGAAAATGCCCTAGGAGTGACTTCAGGCCTGAGACGAGAGGAGAAACCAACATTTGTGCTCCAACTGTCCTGCCTGATGGACTCAGGACACAAAAAGACCGTATTTCCATTGGGACCAGGCAGTTCAGTTTCCAGTTTGCACCTGAACCTTGTTGATCCTAACCCAGAACTCCCTGCTCCTAGATGCTGTGGGAGAGAGAGCTGATCACCCAGGACTGCAGGCTATACTGATACTACAGGGCAGGAGAGACTGAAACTTTTGACCAACGTTGCCCACATCTCTGGCCCAAGAGGATCCTTCATAGTGCCTCTGGACACCTGGACACCAGAATATAGGAGGAGTAAAGCTGCAGGACCACCATGTTACAGACTGTGCCTGGATCTGAACTGAACTGTTCAAACAGCTCTTTCATCCAAATCCTGAGGGTAGGGGAACTAGAATTTCAGAGGAGCAGACACTCCTGGTAAACCAGAGGAGACTATTCTCTGCCCAGATTCCTGACTCAACAGGAAAACCCCTTGGGCCATCTGTACAACACTCCCACAGAGGAATCTAGGAGAAATAGGTGAAGGTCCTGCTTGTTCCTAACCACAGGACTGAAAGCCAGTGGACAGGAGAAACTACTCGACTGAGAGCAGAATACTCTGTTCCCGTAACTGGCTAAAAGAAAACAGGAAAACAAGTCTACAGCAGTCGTGACAAATGAGACTACAGGATGGTCAAGACCCTGTCAGAAAGAATTAGGCAAGCTAACTCCAGAGACAACCTGATGGTGAGAGGAGAGCACAGGAAAGCAAGCAACAGAAATGAAGAATGCTTTGGCTCATCAGAGACCAATTCTCCCACCAAAGCAAACACTGGATATTCAAACACACCAGAAAATGAAGATCTAGATTTAAAATCACATTTTATCATGAAAATTTAGGATGTTAAGAAGGTCATAAATAAATCCTTTAATAAAATACAGGACAACAGAAGTAAACGACTAGAATCCCTTAAAGAGGAAATACAAAAATACCTTAAAGAACTACTGGAAAAACAACAAAACAGGAGAAGGAATTAAACAAAACCATCCAGGAGTAAAAATCGAAATAGAAACAATAAAGAAAGCAGGAAGGGAGACAACCCTGAGAATGAAAACCAAGGGTAGAGACCAGTAGTCATAGATGCATGAATCACAAACAGGATACAAGAGATAGAGGACAGAATCTCAGGAGCAGAAGATTCCATAGAAAACATTCACACAACTGTCAAAGAAAATGTAAAACAGAAAAAGCTCCTAGCCCAAAACATACAGGAAATCCAGGAAACAATAAGAAGCTCAAAGCTAAGGATCACAGGTATAGAAGAGAGTGAAGACTGCTAGCATCTAGGGACAGTAATATCTTCAACAAAATCATAGTAGAAAACTCCGTAACCTAAAGAAAGAGATGCCCATGAACAGATAAGAAGCCTAAAGAACTCTAAATAGATTGGACCAGAAAATAAAATCCTCCCCTCACATAATTGAGAAAAAAAAACCAAATGCAAAAAACAAACAAAAATCTTAAAAGCAGTAAGGGAAAAGGTCAAATAACATATAAAGGCAAACCTATCAGAATTACACCAGACTTCTCATCAGAGTCTATTAAAGCTAGAACAGCCTTGACAGATGTCACACATATCCTAAAAGAAACAAATGCCAGCCCATGTTAATGTGTCCTGAAAAACTGTCAATTAACATAGATAGAGAAACCAAGATATTCCAAGACAAAACCAAATATATACAATATTGTTCTACATATCCAGTCCTACAAAGGATAATAAATGGCAAAGTCCAACACATGGGGGCAAGTAAAACCATAGATAAGGAAAGAAATTAAACTTTTCGCACCAAAACAGAGAAGAGAAGCACACAAACACAAACTAACCTCAAATTACGAAAATAACAGAAAGCAACCATCACTATTCCTAAATAACTCTAAATATCAAGGAACTCTATTCCCCAATAAAAGGACACAGATAACAAACTGGATATTGAATGAGGACCCAGCATTTTGCACTACAGGGAACACTGCTCAGAGAAAAAGACAGACATTACCTCAGAGTGAAAAGCTGGAAAACAACTTTCCAAGCAAATTGTGTGAAGAAGCAAACTGGAGTAGTCTTTCTAATATCAAATAAAATCGACTTTCAGCCAAAAGTTATCTAAAAAGATAAGGAAGGAGACCTCATATTCATCAAAGCAATAATTCACCAAGATGAACTCTAAATCATAAATATCTATGCTCCAAATAAAAGGGCATCAGCATAAATAAAAGAAACCTTACTAAATCTCAAAGCATACATTGCACCTCACACAATAAGAGTAGGAGATTTCTACAGCCCACTGTCATCAATGGACAGATCATGGAAACAGAAATTAAACAGAGACATAGACAAACTAAGAGAAGTCATGAATCAAATGGACTTAACAGATAATTACAGAAAATTTTATCCTAAAGCAAAAGGTACTCACCACCTCATTGCACTTTCTCCAAAATTGACCATAATTGGTCATATAAAAGGCCTCAACAGATCAGAGAGGTAGAAATAATTCCATGCATCATATCAGTCCACCACTGGCTAAAGCTTGTCTTTAATGACAATAAGGAAAGAATGCCCACATATACGTGGAAGTTAAACAATGCTTTACTCAATGATAACCGGGTTAAGGAAGAAATAAGGAAAGAAATGAAAGACTTCTTAGAATTTAATGAAAATGAAGTTACAACATACCCAAACTTATGGGACACAATGAAAGCTGTGCTAAGAGGAAAACACATAGCTCTGAGTGCCTGCAGAAAGAAACAGGAGAGAGCATAAATCAGGAGCTTGACAGCACACCTAAAAGTTCCACAACAAAAAGGAAGGTAATACACCCAGGAAGAGTAGAAGGCAAGAAATGATCAAACTCAGAACTGAAATCAACCAAGTAGAATCAAAGAAGACCATAGAAAGAATCAAAAGAACCAAAAGGTGGTTCTTTGAAAAATCAACAAGATAGATAAACCCTTGGGTAGGATAATGAGAGGACACAGGGAGTGTGTCCAAATTAACAAACTCAGAAATGAAAATGGAGACATAACTACAAAATCAGAGGAAATTCAAAAAAACCCTCAGATCCTACTACAAAAGTCTATATTCAACAATACTTAAAAATCTGCAGGAAATGACAATTTCTAGACAGATACCAGTTGACAAAGTTAAATCAGGAACAGGTAAACTATTTAAACAACCCCATAACTCCTAAGGAAATACAAGCAGTCATTAGAGGTCTCCCAACCGAAAAGAGTCTGGGTCGAGATGTGTTTAGTGAAGAATTCCTTATTTATAATAGCCAGAAGCTTGAAAAAACCAAATGCCCTTCAACTGAGGAATGAATGCAGAAAATGTGGTACATCTACACAATGGAATATTACTCAGCTACCAAAAGCAATGACTTTATGAAGTTCTTAAGCAAATGGATGGACTGGAAAATATCATGCTGAGTGAGGTAAACCAATCACAGAAATACACAAAAGGTATGAACTCATAGATAAGTGGCTATTAGCCCAAATGCTTGAATTACACTAGATGCACAGAACACATGAAACTCAAGAAGGATGACCAAAATGCGAATGCTTCACTCCTTCCTTAATTGGGTACAAGAATACCCTTGGCAGGGAATAGAGGCTAAGATTAAAACAGAGACAGATGGAACACCCAATCAGAGCCTACCCCACATGTGGCCCATACATATACAGCCACCTATTTAGACAAGATGGATGAAGCAAAGAAGTGCAGGCCGACAGGAGCTGGATGTAGATCTCTCCTGATTGACAGAGCCAGAATACAGCAAATACAGAGGTGAATGCCAGCAGCAAACCACTGACCTGAGATCAGGACCCACGATGAAGGAATCAGAGAAAGAACTGGAAGATCTTGAAGGGGCTCGAGACCACATAAGAACATGTCAAGCAACCAGAGCTTCCAGGGACTAAGCCACTACCCCTAAGGACTATACATGGACTGACCCTAGACTCTGACCTCATAGGTAGCAATGAATATCCTATTAAGAGCACTAGTATAAGGGGAAGCGCTTGGTCCTGTCAAGGTTGAACCCCCAGTGAACATGATTGTTGGGGCGGGAGCTGAAATTGGGGGGGATGGGGCGGGGAACACCCATATAGAAGAGGGGGGTTAGGGGGATGTTGGCCTGGAAACCGGGTAGGGGAATAACATTCAAAATGTAAATAAGAAATACTCAAGTTAATAAAGATAAAAAAATTAATGTGAACAGATAAACAGATACCGGTTTTCAGTTCTTCATAATTTCAAGAAGAACCTTAAAGAGAATATATAATGTTCCAGAGATAAAATACAGGAATTTAAATTAGCCGGCATAAATATGTTGTTAAAATTTTCTCCCTTCTGTTATCTAATAATTCTGACTATTCGTGCTATGAATGAAAATATGGTTGTATAATGTCTATCAATCCCCAAAGCCTGAAACGTTGTGAAAAAGTTTCGTATTTCTCCCTACCGTGGGTCTTTGGTCACCATCCTTTTCATTGCCCATCTAAATTCTCTGTAGATCAAGTAAATCAGAGGACTACGTGAGGATGTCACTCTCATGTAGAAGACCAAGAAACTGTCTGTACTTGCATGTATTTGCTCTTGGGCGCATGCAAATAAAACTTTCAGTTCCAAGAAGAAAACATGGCCATCCAATGGGACCCCCGTTAACCAAAATCTTTCTTTCTGCCATCAGTGAACTTTAGCACACTGGTAACAACGCAGACTATAATATAAAGGAATAATCCTGTAATAATAATAATAATAATAATAATAATAATAGTAACAATAATAATAATAATAATAATAATAATAATAATAATAATAATAATAATGGAATAATGCCCTGAGGGATCACGGACTAAGGAAATATCCTGTTGAGCCGTGTTTTTCTAGGCATATTGTATCCATGAAAGCAAATTTCCTCACACATGAAAATCACGCACCCTGTCACGGGTTCACAGAGAGAGTTGGGAACCAGAGTGGTCTTTTCTTAGGACAAGAGAATCTTCGCAAACCTTCCAAATGGAAAACCAATCCAGACAGTCTGTGTGAGGATGGTTAGCTTATGCATGACTAACACACACACACACACACACACACACACACACCACACACACACACACACACACACACACACACACACATCCCCCCCACACACACATGCACACACACACATGCACACACACACATGCACACAAACACACATGCACACACACACACAAACACACATATACACACACACACATATCTCTGATGTAAGCTTCTTAGAGTGTCCAGGTGCACACCATGTATAAAAGGATGAAGTGGTCCCAGGAACCAGTCGGTCAGCAGAATCTAGGTCTGCCTGCAAGTAAGTTAGGGTTCCTCCAAGGAATTCAGTGTCACAGCTCTTTTAGAAGTTATTCGGGGAAGCGCTGTGTGCATATATTTTACTCAGGGTGAACAAGGGCTACACAAACCTTTGAGAGCATGAAGGGGTATTCGGGTGCATTTACATTGATGGAGGCCTCATTTGGTTGAGCTTTTTAATCTCTGTCCCATCCTCAGTCTGTTGTTCAGGGATCTCCATTTGACCTCCTCAGACACAGACTCCACTGAATGTGCCCCATCCCCACCCCTGAGGTCTTGCTTTCTCGATATCAAAGGATTTCAGGTTCCGACTATGCATTCTCCATCAGATTACATCCTCAGGAAGGTGGCCTTCTAGATGCCATGAATTAACCAGTGCATCGAGTTTCTGCATTAACCCGTATGTCCCCTAATTTTAGCAGGTTCTCTCTGCAAAGCGCTATCCCTCCATCTTCCCCACCGAACCTCTGCTTCTGTCCTCAGACGCCCTCACTCACCCACAGAATCTGTTCGAGTTTTCCTTTCAGAGAGGTCGATGCTTTCCCCCTCACCGGCCTTCTCCTTTCCTATGTCCTCTCTGCATTTAAGGATTGTAGATAAAGTACGATTTAACTCACAGCTGATACTGATACCATCCGTAGGTAAACGCCAGCCATGTTTGTGTCTCTATGTCTCAGCTCCGTCTCGGGCTATTTTTTTTTTCTAGTTTCATCTATTTTCCCTGAAGCTTGATGATATCATGCCCCATCCCTATGATATCATTCCCCCACCCCCATGATGTCATGCCCCTCTCCATGATGTCATGTCCCACCCGTACGATGTAATGCCCCACCTCCATGATGTCATGCCTGTGCCCCTTGCTAGAATGGTTGCATCTATTCACCAGGTAACATTATGAATGCTGCCCTGTCACCACACTCCTCCCCGCTCCCAGCATTTACAGTCCCTCTTTCTATCCTCTCCCCTTCTTCTCTGAGAGAGTGGAGGACCCCTCTCAGTGCACCCTCTCCCCTGGCACATCAAGTCTCTGCACGACATGGTTCATCATCTCCCACCAGGTCCTGAAAACCCAGCCCGGGTAGGAGGACAGGATCCACAGACAGGCGACGGGTTTAGTGAACCCACGTGAAGACCATTGTGCTCCTCTGCCTCTCTCAGTCCTTCCCTCAGCTCTTCAGTGAGACTCACTGAGCTCCATCTGATATTTGTCCATGAGCCTCTGCTTCTTTGTCAGTCGGCTGCTCGGTGGAGCCTTGCAGAGAACAATAATGATACTTCCCGTCTGCAGACACAAGAAAGGACCATTAATAATGTAAGTGTTTCCCGTTTGCCCGTAGGATAAGTCTCTGATCCGGCCACTAATCCTTTGGCTATTCGCTCATTTCCTCTTCGATCTCTGTCCCTGTGTCTATAATAGAGAGGGCAATTTTTGGGTCAAAATTTTGGGGGTGGGTTTGTGTCCTTATCCTTTCACCTTGGGTCCTCCGTGGCTACGGAAAGAGACCATTTCAGTATCCGTATCCCCACTGCTACATGTCTCAGCTAAAGTCAACCTCATGGACCCCAGGGTAGCCTCACCGATCCCAGATTGCAGGCAAATCAAAGACATAGCACCCACCCTGGACAGTCACTGATTTCAGTTTATTCTCTTGGCCCTCTGTCCCTCTTGCCTGTCTCTCCCAAGAAATGATTCTCAAACCCCATTTCCCTTCCCATCCCCACATCCACCCAATCCTTTCCTTCCATCTGCCTCCTCTCATTATTTTATTCCTCCATCTGAGTGAAATTCAAGCATTTTTCTTGGTTTTTTCTTCATGTTTAGCCTTTTTTGGTTCCATAGATTGTAGTGTGTGAATTCTGTACTTCATGGCTAATACCCTCTTTTAAGTGAGCATGTACATGTTATTTTGGGTCTCAGTTACCTCATTCAGAACAATACTTTCTAATTCCATGTATTTGACCACATCTTCACAATGTCCTTATTTTCAAAGATTCATAGTACTCCATAGAGTAAATGAACCACATTTTCCGTAGCCATTCTTTGGTTGAGGTGCTTCTGGGTTATTTCTATTTTCTGCTCATTATGAAGAAAGCAGTTAGAAATCTTATGGAGCACATGTCCTTGCGGTATGGCAGACGTCTTTTCAGATATAAGGCCAGGAGTAGTATAGCTGGGTCTTTAGAAAGAATATCATCATTTTCTCAGAATCCACTGGATAGATTTGCAAAGTCATTATTCGGATTTGATCTTCCCACAGCAAATGTTATTTGTATCCTGATTTTTATCTGCTTCCTAAAAGGATGTTACCACTGACTAGACCTCTGTCATGGAATAAGGAGATCACATATGAACCTTCTGTACATTTTAATTGTTCCGTAAATGCTAGAGCCTATGACGGGGGCAAGAGGGGAAAGTTGATATTAGAGGGTTGAGGGTGGGGTTAGGTAGAGAGGCAGAAGAGGATAAGAGAGGTATAGTATTATTACCGTATAATAATATAATATACTAACCTAATATATTAATGTTATTTATATTTTATCATGATATTTATATATAATAATTTAATATATTAATATAATATATTAATATTTATTTTATATTATCATAATGTTGATACATAACAATTTAATATGTTAATATAGTATATTAATATTAATTATATTATTATAATGTTAGTATATAATAATTTAATATTAACTTATTATAATATTTTATATATGTACATACACACACACACACACACACACACATATATATATATACACATATATATATATATATATATATATATATATATATATATATATATATATATATATATTGAATGATCTGTAATTCCACTAAGTTAACTCCTAGTGGACCTCACACATTAATGGGAAATGCTGAGGGCAGAATATTTTTTTTCAGTTCGGTTTGCTTACATGTTCGATCACTTTGATGGGTTTTCATAGTTTGATCCACTCCTGAAGCCTCAGGAGAAAGCGTACATGATCGCAGTAAATGGCGGTTTTGATATGCCCTTGCATATCATTTTCGAGCATTTTCCCTAGTATTTTTTCCACCAATGTTCATAAGGGCAATTCATCTGAAATTCTATCTTTGTTGAGTCGATTTAGGTGTCAGGGCGACAGTGGTGTCATGGAATCAGTTTGGCATTTTCCTCCTGTTTCTGTTTTTTTGGAGTAGGTTGAGAATTCTTGGAAAATTTTGTAGGAGTCTGCACTCAAGCAATCGGGACCTGGGGCTCTTGCTTGGGGGGGGGGACTTAATTAATGTTTGTGTCCCTTTAGGTGTTGTAGAGCTATTTGCATAGTTTATCTTACCTGAATTCACCTGTGGTCAGTGTAATCAGTCTACACAATCATCTACTTCATTCAGAGCTTCTAATTTGGAGACAGAGGGTTTTTGAAGTGAGACCTAATGATTCTGTGACATTCATCAGTGTCCATTGATACAGCTCCCTGTTCATTTCTGATTTTGTTATTTGGATGCTGTCTCTCCACCTATTACATTATCTGTCTGAGGATTTGTCTGCCGGGTCGATGTTCCCAAGGAACAAGCTCTAATTTTTTTTGATCTTTGTATTCACTTTGTTTCTGATGGATCACTTTCACCCCGAGTCTGATCATTTCTTGCTGTCTCCTTCTTTAATATGTATTTGCTTCTTTTATTTTAGAGATTTAGTGTGTGCTGAGAAGTTGCTTGTGTCAAATCTCTGGTTTCTTTATGAAAGTGCCCTGTGCTGCATATGCATGTTCCTCTTAGCACTGCTTTTATGTCCCTTAAGTTTGGAGAAGCTGTGCCTTCATTTTCATTAAATTCTAGGAACCCTTTTTGTTTTTCATGTCTTCTCTGACCTGGAGATTCTTCAGTTGCGAGCTATTGAATTTCAATGAGTTTATACATTTTTTCTTATTGTTGAAGTCCAGTTTTAATCCATGGTGATCTGAGAAGATCCAATGGTTAGCACAGTCTTTCTGTATCTGTTATGGGTTGTTTAGCGAGGGAGAGTTTAGGTCAGTTTAGGATAAAGTTCCATGAGGTACTGAAAAGAGAGTGTGTACTTTTGTGTTCGTGTGAACTATTCTGTAGATATCAGTGAGGTCAGTTTAATTGAACCCCGTGTCAGTTATATTATTTATTTTTTTAAATTTCTGTTTCAAATGCCTGCCCTTGGTGAGAGTGGGACATTGATGTTCCCCACTATTAATATGTGAGGTTCGATGTGATATTTAAGTTTCAGCAATATTTCTCTCACCAATATTGCTGCTTTTTCTTTGGCATATAGATGTCTAAAATCGAGATGCCATTTTGGTGGATTATTCCTCTGATGCATATGAAGTGTCCTTCCACATCTCTTTTGATAACTTTTGGTTGAAAGTCTGATTTGCTGCATGTTAGAATGGTTACATCATCTTTTTTCTTATGTCCATTTGCTTGGAAAACTTTTTCCAACTACTTAGTCTGAGGTTGAGTCTATCTCGGTTGTTGGATTGTGTTTCTTGAGTGCAACAGAAGGATGGTCCTGTTTTTAAATCTATTGTGTTAGCCTGTGTCCTTTTACTGTTGAGTAGAGGCCATTAATGCTTAAAGGTGTTAATGAGAAGTGATATTTATTTCATGCAATTTTGATGTTGTGGAAGCAGGGTTTTTTTGCTTGCATCCTTTTTATTTTTTGTTTTCTTGATTGGGATGTTTGAGTGTGTATGTGAGTATTAGATATGTTCTGTAGGGTGCATGGTTTTTTTGTTTGCATGTTTTTTGTTTGCATGTTTTTTGTTTTTTGTTTTGTTTTTTGGTAGATGTTAGAGTATTCATGTGAATATGAGATCCCTTCTGTAGGTTATGCTGTGAAATTATTAATATCTAGTGGGAGGCAGTGATGGTTCAATTTCTGAAAATGCATCAATATAATCCAGGATATAATGAAACTGAAAGAAAAAAAATCACATAATAATCTCGTTAGATGCTGAAAAAGCTTGCAAAAATATTCCAAACCCCCTTCATGTTAAAAAATGAGAGCGGCCAGGGATACTAGTTCTATGCAGAAACATAATAAAGGCAACAGACAGCAAGCCGGTACCCAACATCAACTTAAATGGAAAGAAACATAAAGCAATTCCATTAAAGTCAAGGACCATGTAAGGATGCCCACACTCCCTACTCTGTATAGTATTTGAAATACTATCCAGGGTGAAAGCATGGTTCAAATTTGGTTCTGACATGGAGTATGGCCAAGGCCTGTGAAGGACGAATGACACAGAGCTTTAGAACTCCTGGGGTATGGCACACTCTTCAGCACAGTCTCGTTGGACCTTGGTGAGGCAGGAACCCAAGGAGGACTTCATGCAGAGTGTCGGTCAGTTATTGTACTCATATCTCTCTTAATCTAAGAAGTGCATGAAAATCCTCATGGAGTTTCCCACCACTCAGAGGGCAGCGCCATTGGAATTTGCAATAACAGTGGTCAAGGTCTTTTAGGAATTGCCTCTGGGGCAGATCAGTGCTTCCATCATTGCCCGAGGAAATGTAGTATGGTCAGCGACGACCACCAACCTTAAAACGCATTTGGATAAGTAAATAGTTTGTGAAGCTGGTTAAGATGTTGTCCCTACTGACTCTGATGTAAAACACAATTTATGTAACAATTTGATGTTTGGAAAGACTGGGACCTTTTAAGGTCAGGGATCAAGAACAATGGCGGGATAGGCTAATGGTGTGACTGTCACAAAGGCTGGACTGTTGATAACTGATTTCTGATTGAGTTTTACCCTCAGCTTCCTGATTGATTTAATAGATTGCCACAGATGTGCATTCTGATCATTAAAAGCAGATATGACATTTTTATGCAGATGTTTAGATTTCTATTTTTTAAGACTATTATAAGACTACTCTTAAAGATAAATAATACAATACTTAGCCATTTCTCTGTAAATTCAAATTGCTTACTTTTGAAGTTACGTTGGCCTTGAGAATAATTTCTTTTCTTTAGGTGTACTATAAAATATTTGTTCTAATACATTATTGGGTATCACCTTATTTCAGCACTAAGCTAGAGAAGAAAACAAGAACATGACCACATTTGTGTAATACAATATTCAATAAATTAATGGTCTAGAAGGAAAATATTGCCTTTTGGGAAACAGAGAAAACCTCGAAAATTGAACTATATGTCACAGCAATGAACCTGGGAAGAAAAATATTATCTAGAAGAATCTCATATACTCCATGTTTCTAAATCTTTCTACCCATGCCGAGCCCCTGACCATCTTTGTCCATTCAGAGCATGTAACCACTAAGGAAGCAAAGAGAATTCTCTAGATTTAGAGAGATGGAGTATGTGAAGGTTACCACTGTGTCACAAGAGACACTCCTGGAAAAGGCCCTCTCGAATCTGGTCAATGTAAGGAAGGCTGTTCAGCAGGTAGGCCATGGCATTTCTCAGTCATCATCATTAGGCCCTGGCTGTAAAATCTCTTGTATCCTGGAGAGCCCTAGCTCCTTCTGTGAGGTCACAAGTGTTGTTGTAACTGCATCTGCCTCTCAGATATTCCTTCAGTACCTCTAAGGCTTACTAATTGGCCTTTAATTCAGAGTGAACAGCCATTTTTGAGGGAGAAAAGGAGGATGAAGAGGTCAGAGATGCAGAGAAGGAAGATGCCCTTCTATCTTGGTGTAAAAAAAGGAAAAAATATGTGGTCCATTGGAGAGCTAAATTAGTCCTGGGTAGGTTTTTAGTGGGTTCCTTGAAGAGACAGCCTTGATCTGAGTCTTACAAATATGGGAATCAGGAGCTGGGAGCCTCTCAGAAGCATCTGGACTTCCCTGTTCTTATGGCTCCTGGAAATCAGAGAGTTTATATCATTCATTTCATTATTCCAAAAGCAAAGTGTTGGAAAGGACACAGTTGTTTCCTGAGAGCCCATGGCCTTTATTCTTTTTGTCAAGAAGAAAAATGTCCTAAGGAAGATGGGATGGGCAAGTATCTTGTCTTCAGCTCAGAGTAAACTCCTCCAGGATTATGATCCCTATAGGGCAGTTTGAGTCTGACACTGACATCTGGGAGAGAGAAGTACTTCTAGTTGAGATTTCATCATCTCAGTCTTTCACAAGTATTACTCTAACTACCATTCCCTGACTGTGACCCTTGAGATTTCTGAGTAAATAGTTGAGATTAGATAGCAGTTTCTTTTCTTTTATTTCTTCCATTTTTTTTTATTTTTTACCAAATTTTATTGCTTTCTTAACTGGATATTTCTATGTTTACATTTCAAATGTTATCTTCTTTCAAAGTTTCCTGTCAATAAGAACCCTAACTGATCCCCCTACTCTACTTCTATAACCTCCCTTACTTCACCTTGACATTCCCTTAAACTGGGAGTCAGACCTGGGAAGGACCAGTGGCTTCTCCTTCCATTAGTGCCCAACAGGGCCATCCTATGTTACATACGCAGTTGGAGCCATAGTTCTTTCGATGCATAGAATATTGGCTTAGTACCAGAAATCTCTGGTTCTTTGGCATTGCTTTTCTTGTGAAGATGAAAGCCCCTTCAGTTCTTTTGGAGCAATGCCCTTGACGCCCTCCATTGTTGATGTTATTATTATGGTTAGAATTAAGTAGGATTATTTTCATGGAAAATCCCCAGCCAGCTTTATAATACTAATACAAATCTGGTGGTCAAGAAAAATAATAACATTTTAAAGTTGTCCTGCTGACTAATAATATGACAAACCTTTTACATTTCTGATATTATGTCAACATCAGCTGATTCCATGACGACACCAATATTGTATCTTTGGACTGAGTAAATGTTTCTTACTTCTCCCCACCCTATGTTACCACTGTTATGGTATAAATTCAGCCTTGGAGAAAAATAAAATTGTCACCTTGATCAGAGTCTTATCTTAACAACCTACGTTGTTACCCTGGTACCCAGTTCTATTCCAGGCACCCTCAGACCTCTCACTTACAAATGGTACCCAAGGAGAGGCTCTTTGAAGGTGTCCTAGAGGAGAAAGTCATTCCCTGTAAATAGGCTGGTCTGTCTTCTTTGTTTTTGAAAGCCTTTGCTCCCCCTTTGAGTTTTTGCTACCACCCACCACCACCTCCCAGAGCTTCTGCTGAGAGATGGCACAAGCATTCTACAGTAATCTTTTGTGACATGACTCAGGGAGTCACTCAGGACACAATGAATATGGTTAAAAATTTAAAAAAAAATCTTAGATTTTGTAAAAATATTGTCCATAGTTCCCCCAGGAAGGAGCAATTGATTCAAAAGATAGTATAGAGTTTGTGATAGTTTAATGAATGAGCTAACACTTTTACTGAAGTCTACAATCTGGAGGGAATAAAATTTATGTGCATTTTGGGTACAAGGTTGCCTCTCCTTGTGTGGATGAGCAACCCCACATATGTGGATTAGAAACCTTATACACTCATGCTACTGCTCCGGTCACTTTGTCAATCTATGCTCCGTGGTTGCACTCCAGAAGTGGTTCACTATGGGGTTTTGGTGCATCACAGGGAACTGTACTCCCTCCAAACCACAATTGGTGAAGAGATCACAGGTAATCTCAAACAAGTCAGTCTTTTCTGTTCTGTGTTACTTTCTGTTTTATCTCCATGTCATGTCTCGTCTTTGTTTCATGTTGACTTGTGTTGTCTGCCTCTGCTGTCTGAAGGGTTTGAGTCCCCACTAGAAAAGGTTTAGAGTCCACTCGGTTGTCACTATTGGTCCTGTAAGGGGCTTACGGTTGTGACAGGGTGACTTGCTAGTTTTCACAAGCCATAGGGCCTAGAGGATGCTCTAGGAGGAAAAAGGAATCTAGGGGACACTCTAGAATCCCATTGGGAGGTGGGATCAGATGGTCTTCCTCTTCCCAGAAGCAGCTAAGTTTAAGCTTCATTTTGGGCCAGGTACTGAAGGTAACAGGCATCTGTTGAATTCAGTTATAGAATGATTTTTCTTGGTCCTGTTTTTCTATTTTGTTTTCTTTGGTATTGTTGAGTGTCCTTTTTTGGCTTTTGTTTAATTTTTGGGCTTGGGCTGATGATAGTGTTTGAAATCATGGAACTGTTTGCTGTGTTTCTCAAGAAGTTTTACTTGGTCCTCTTGGTGCTTAACTTGGAAATAATTTGCTTGAGAGAAATTGCTTTCTGCCAGGGAGCCTGCCTTATCTGCTGGCCCTATTGCAAGTGAGGAGTTGATCTTCATCATTAAGTCCCTTCCTTGTTAGTCATCATTAACAAAAACACTGCCTCTGATCCTATCACTTCAGCAGTCAGTTCTTGTCCCATGGTCAAAATGCCCCAGGTTAGGAGTCAGGGTAGTCCCTAAAATAGTTTAAGAAAGACTCTGCACCAGACTGCGCGGAACTTTGTTTTGCCAGACAAAACAGGCTTTACTCTAGGATGACATGAGGAGAAAGTGTTGGCACCAGCTCTTCATCTTACACTAATTGGATGCTGTGGCCAAGGTCATGGTCAATGTTTTTTTTTTCCATGGCCCTCTAACTAAGTGAGATGGCTTAGTGAAGGGCTACTCCTGCAGTACTGGGAGGGCTATACTTCTATTAAAGGTCAGTACTCCACTGTTAGTCATATATTTATTGGTTGTAAGAGGCAGGAAACCCAATGCAATTGTGACCCTGCCTCAGGAATGGCAGCAGAAAGTGTCCTTAAAACCAATTGCCTCTAACTATAGCTTACTCTCTGATACCTGAGGCTTCAGTCGGATAACAACACCTTGGACAAACCCTCTTCAATACTCAAATGCTACTTTCTCCTGGTCTTTTGGGGGAAGGTCATCAGGCATGTCTGACATGCTGGAAGAAACTTCCCCCCTAAAGCAGATGAACCATAAAATGATTTTGTCAACCACTTGGCATTTACTACTCAGATCCTAACCATATCCCCATCCTTTTGTTATTAATTCTTACTGGAAGCCTAGTGTCCTTCAGAGGCTGGGTCTCTTGAGAGGCAGAGCCACTGAGCTGACTCTAAGGAGCTGAGCTGAGCTGATTCCAGAAGGACAGCCAGTAACAGACCAGCTGCCCCTCTGCTCTCATTTTTGTTTCACAGGCACAAGGCTTCTGCTCAATTATGGGCTGGCCTTTTCGCCGCAAGAAAGCTGGCTCATTTAGCTGTGTGACTGAATGCTATTTGTCACCTGATAAGGTTGTTACACCTGCTCTCATCAGGCCACTCCATAGCACTCTTGCCAGGCCCCTTACAGCTCTTCTTAAGAATTTTATGACCTAAGATACTGTGTACTTTGACTTAAAGTATATCCCAACCTGCTTAATGCATGTCCGAGATTCACATTCTGAAGGTCCTAATTCTAAAGCAAGGGGATGGTGAACCCCCCTAAATATTAAATTTAACTCCATGGTCTGAACCAGGATTGGACAGATGGATATAGTTGGGGTCTTACAATGCTTCAATCAGGAGCTGATATGGAGATTATATTTACTATAAAATTGTTAAAAGTGACAGTGCATTCTTACTGCTTCGCTTTTGGGCACTGATCCAAAGAAGGAGCCCAGGGAGGCACTGAACATGCTGCAAGGTACACATGACTTCATCTTTAGCCTGCACTCCACTGAGAGGACCTGCTTCCTCAAAGATCTGCACTGATTCAAGTCCACTGCCATCGCCCAAGAAGAATCAGTATCCTACCACCCACTCAAGCACAACTAAAATATGTATTCTTCAACAATGCAATAACTTTCATAGGATTTGACTTTTTGGATAATGCAATTATGATTGTTGCAGGAACACAAATTTATGATTTATTCAAAACATGATTTATTTTGAAATATATAAAAATGTCAATCAGAATGTTATTTTTCCTTCCATGTATCAACACATTATTTATTTCTCAGTTATTGATGTTGTACTTTAATAACGTGTGGTTTGCTTATTTCTTATTTGCCATGCATGGGTACCTGTTTATCTCTTTGTCTTTTACTTATATATTTTGGACCTTGGACATTTAATCATTTAACCAGCCTTGTTAAATAACAGGGAGACGATATAGCAACAAAACCTATTCACTTATATCATCATAGGCTAACTCTCGATGCCTTGATGAGGGTCAAACTCAAACACAAATCTCCATCTCAGTTCAGGCAAGGACATTTTTGTCCTTCAGTCAAATGGAGCCAACATTCTTTTTTACCTACTGTCCTGATGCGTTTGCTGAAAAACCAAAAAATTGTCACCACTGCATGCTGAGCTGGACAGTCAATGATGGATAATAGAGTGATATGTTCATGAATATGCAGCCTAAGACAGAAGGGCCGACATTAGCTGCTGCCTTATCCCATGATGGGCCCTGGTTACAAGATTCTCTTGGCCATGTGATAAATAACACCCCAACCTAAGACAGACGCAGTTTCCAAGGGGTTCATTCCAGGACATACATGGCCATTGGTCACTTTTACATTTGAATATAAGTAAGGTTATGGTTGACTAGGTTCATGGAAAATCCCCAGGCAGCCGTAGAAGACTAATACAAATTTGGTGGTCAAGAAAAATAATAATATGATAATGTTGTCCTGATGATTAATAATACGACACACCTGTGAACTCTCTGACATCCTTTCATCATCAGTTCTGTGACCAAACGAATCCTGTGATCTTGCCCTGCGTAAATGTTTCTTAGTTTCCTCCCTCCCTCTGTTACCCCTGTTATGGTATAAATTCAGCCTTGGAGAAAAATAAAATTGACACCTTGTTCAGACTCTTGTCTTGGCATCCTTCTTTGCGTCCTTTGTCCCACATTCTCTTCCATGTACCCTCAGAACACTCACTTACAGAGCATTTGTAATCCCTTCTCAAAAATCTACCAACAACAGATCAGTTTTCAGTAAACTCGTTTGCCACTAGCATTCACTTCTGTATTTGATATGTTCTAGGTGTGTCTCTCAGGAAAGATATATATCCGGTACCTGGCAGCATGCACTACATAGCTTCATTAATCATATCTAGTTTTGGTGATATATATATATGAGGTTACCAATGAGGTTAGGTAGAATTTTAGTATGGATTCTGTGCTACTAGCTCAAGAATGTTGAATCCACAAATGACAATGCCAAATAATCTTACTCCAGTTCTTAGGAACCTATTGAAGTTGAGGTTTAACTGGACCTCAAGTCATTCCTCTCACTGCCCATCCTCATAAGTATTATGTATGGCCTGAAGAAATAATCATGCTAAAACATCCAAAACCCCCAAGACTGACACTGGGAACACAGGTAGGTAGATATGAGAGAACTGATACTTAAATGGAAAGAGAACACATTCTATACTCTATGTTGCCCTTTGTTTTATTGATATCTGCTAATTTTTTGATAAAATAAGCATTTTGGAGTTTATTATTTGAAGTAGGTACACAATATTTTCACTGTTATATTCATTCTACTACTGGACCCACTTTGTTGACAAAATCACTGAAAAAAATAGAAATGAAAACAGATTTTTGATATGATATTCAGGAATATATATAAAGTCCCCTCTCATGGAATGTTCAATTAGAAAATGAAATACAATATTCACTCAATTAAAGATCTGTAGGGTAAATACAGGTCTTTGGGAAACAGAGAAAACCTAGGAAATTGAAATATATGTCACAGGGATGAACCTGGTAATAAAATTATTATCCAGAAGAATCTCCTCCATTTTATGTTCCTAGATGTTTTCTACCCATGCCATGCCCCTGACTAAGTTTCTCCATTCACACCATGTAACCACTAATGAAGCAAATGAAGTCTCTAACTGTTGAGAGATGGAGTAAATAAAGGTTTCCACTGTGCCACAGGAGATAGAACTAGAAAGGGCACCCTGGAATCATGTCAGTGTAAGGATAACTGTTCAGCAGGTAGGCCATGGCATTTCTCACCGACATCACCATTAGACCCTCTTCTGTGATGTCACAACTGCTGTTTTGACTGAAACTGCCTCTCAGAAGTCCTTCAGTACCTGTAGGGTTTACTAATTGGCCTCAAATTCAGAGCAAATTGGGGAGTGATAACAAAGACGATGAAGAGATTGGAAATGAAGAGAAGGAAGCTGTCCTTCTGTCTTGGCATAAAAAACAAGAAAGAAACATGTGGTTTTTGGGAAAGCTTAGTGAGTCCTTGGTAGGTGTTGAGTGGGATCACTGAAGAGATAGCCTTGATCTGAGCCTTTCACATATGGGAATCAGAACTGGGATCCTATCAGAAACATCTGTACTTCCCTGTTGTTATGGTTTCCCTAGTCAGTGGGATTATATCATTCATTTTTTTATTCCAAAAGCCAAGTGTTGTGAAGGGCATATATGTTTCCCTGAGAGGTTATGACCTTTACTCTTTTTGTCAAGAAGAAAAGGTCCTAAGGAAGAAGTAAAAAAGAAGTATTGAGACCCTAGCTCCGAGTAAACTACTCCATGCTTTGGATATCAATAGTACAGTTTGTGCCTGACACTGATATCACAGAGAGAGAAGTACTTGTAGTTGAGACTTCATCATCTCAGTCTCTCCACTAATATTACTCTGAATACCACTTCAGATTTCTGAATCAATATGTGCGATTACTTGGCAGCTTTCTTCTCTTTTATATGTTTCTCTTTTTAGCAAATTTTATTGCTTTTAATAACTGGATGTTTCTATATTTACCTTTAAAATATTATTTTTTTCCAAGTTTCTTGCCCTTCAGATCCCTAATTGTTCCCTTTTCCTACTTCTTTAACCAGTCTTTCTTTCTGTTGACATTCCATTGAACTGGGAGACAAATTAGGGAGGACCAGAGCTTCATTTCCATTGTTGCCCAAAAAGGCCATCCTCAGCAACATATGCATCTGGAGCCATAGGTCAGTCCATGTACTTTCCTTGTATATTGGTCTAGTAACCAAACGCTCTGGTTCACTGGCATAGTTCTTATGTGGTTTAAAGCACCCTCAGCACTTCTAATCCTTTTTGAAAATTTACCAACAAGAGGTCCGTTTTCAGTTCACTGGTTTGCTACCAGCATTCACTTCTGTATTCGACATGCTGTATCTGGGTCTCTCAGTAAATATTTATATCCAGTTCCTGGAAGAATGCACTTCTTACCTTCATCAATTTTATCTAGCTTTGTTGGCTGATGTATACATATATACATTTGGTGGCTCCTACACCTAAGTGTTTACGTGGAAAGTTAACATGGATTCTGCCCAACTATGTCAAGAATGTAGAATTCACAAATGACAATTTCAAATAGACTCTCTCCTGTTTTTATGAACCTTTTGAAGTAGATGTTTAACTGGTCCTCGAGACATATTTCTCCCTGCCCCTCGTCCAGTATCTTATGTTTGGCCTTAAGAAAGAATCATGGTAAATCATCCTACCCTCAAGTCTGGGCATGCAAACACTGGAAACTAGATATAGTGTACAGGAATTACCTGTGAATAAAAATATTGTCTAGAAGAACTTCCTACACACTGGACTTTTCTCTTCTTATGGTTCCTGGAAGACAGTGGGTTTATATCATTCATTTCTTTATTAAAAAAGCCAAGTGTTTGAAAGGCATATTTGTTTTACTGAAAAGTCATGACCTTTATACTTTGTCAAGAAAAAAAGGAACTAAGGAAGAAGGAAAAAACAAGTACTGTGTGCTTATCTCTGAGTAAACTCCATGCTTTGGATATCTATTGTGCACTTTGTGTCTGACACTGATATTTGGGAGAGAGAAGTGCTTCTAGTTGAGACTTGATCATCTCAGTCTTTCCACTAGCATTACTCAGACTACCACTTCAGATTTCCTAGACAATATGTGTGATTACTTGGCATCTTTCTCTTCTTTTATGTCATTCATATTTTTAGAAAATTTTATTGCTTTTTTTAACTGGATGTTTTCTCTATTTACATTTAAAATATTATTTCCTTTCCCAGTTTCTTCCTTTAAGATCCCTACCTGTTCCCTTTTCTTACTTCTATAACCAGTCTTTCTGTCCATTGACATTCCCTTGTACTGTGAGACAAATTAGGGAGGACCAAGGGCATCATCACCATTATTGCCCAAAAAGGTCATCCTCTGCCACATATCCTTTTGGAGCCATAGATCAGTCCATGTATGTTCTTTGTTTATTGTTTTGGTATGAGAAGGCTCTTATTTATTGGCATTGTTGTTCTTATGGGGTTGAAAGCACCTTTAGCTCTTCTAATCCTTTTTTTAAAATTTACCAACAAGAGGTCCGTTTTCAGTTCACTGGTTTGCTACTAGCATTCACTTCCATATTAGACATGCTGTATCTGTGTCACTAGGTAAATATGGAAGAATGCACTTATTAGCATTATCAATCTTATCTAGTTTTGGTGGCTGATGTATATAAATAATTTTGGTGCTTCTACACTTATGTTGTTAAGTGGACTGTTAACATGGACTCTCCCCAACTATGTCAAGAATGTAGAATTCACAAATGACAATGCAAATAGACTCCCTCCTGTTTTTTTTTTTTTTCTTTTTTCAGAGCTGGGGACCGAACCCAGGACCTTGAGTTCGCTAGGCAAGCACTCTACCGCTAAGCTAAATCCCCAACCCCTGCTGTTTTTATGAACCTATTGAAGTAGACATTTAAGTGGTCCTCAAGCCATTCTTCAACCCTGCCCATCATCTGGAAGATTACATTAGGCCTTAAGAAAGAATCATGGTAAAACATCCTAAACACTCAAGTCTGGCCATGGTAGCACTGTAAGATAGATAGGGTAATACTGGCATCAAATTGGAGTAGAGAACCAAATTCAAAAGTCCATGTTGTCCTTTGCTTTCCTGATGTCTGGTAAATTTTTGATAAAATAAGGATTTGGGAATTCATCATTTGAAATAGGCACACGGTATTTATACTGTTGTACTCACTCTATAGCTGGGCCCCCTTTGTGACCAAAATCATTACAGAAATTTTAATTGGAAAACAGAATTTTTGATTACACATTGAGGAACATTTATATAGTCAAGGAATTTATAGTAAGAAATTGAAATACAATATTCATTCAATTAAAGGTAGTTGAGAAAATACTGGCCTTTGGGAAATAAAGAAAACCCAGAAAATTGAACTCATTGTCACAGGAATGATCCTGGGAATAAAATATTGTCTTGAAGAATCTCCTACACTCCATGTTCCTACATCTTCTCTACCCATGCCAATCCCCTCTCTAACTTTCTCCATTCAGAGCATGTAACCACTAGTGAAACAGAGAGAAGTCTCTACTTTAGAGTGATGTAGTACATACAGGTTTCCACTGTGTTACCGGAGACATACCTCATAAGGGCACTCTCGAACATGGATAATGTAAGGAAAGGTGTTCATCATGTAGACCACCATAGTACTCAGTGACATCATCATTAGGACCTCCATGAAAACTCTCTTATAACCTGGTGAGCCCTACCTCCTTCTTTTGTCATGACTGCAACTGCCTCTCAGATTTTCCTTCAATACCTCTAAGGTTTACTAATTGGCCTCTTATTCAGAGACAATTTGGGAGTGAGAACAAAGAGGATGAAGGATATGAAATGGGGATAAGGAAGCTGGCCTTCTGTCTTGGTATAAAAAAACAAGGAAGAAATATGTGGTGCTTGGGAAAGCTTAGTGTGTCCTTGTTAGGTGTTGAGGGGTATCTCTGAAGATATGTGGTTTCCACATAAGGGAACCAGGAGCCAGGAGCCTCTCAGAAGCATCTGGACTTCCCTGTTCTTTTGCTTTCTGGAAGTCAGAGAGTTTATATCATTCATTTCTTTATTCCAAAACTCAGGTGTTGTGAACGGCACAGTTGTATCCCTGACAGGTCATGGACTTTATACTTTTTGTAAAAAAGACATAGGTACTAATGAAGATGGATAAGTATTGTGTTCTCAGCTCAAAGAAACCTCTTCAATATTCTGGATACCCTATATTGCAGTTTTTGTCTGACACTTTTTTTTATTAAATTGAGTGTTTCTTATTACATTTCGAGTGTTATTCCCTTTCCCGGTTTCTGGGCAAACATAACCCTAATCCCTCCCCTTCCCCTTCTTTATGCATGTTCCCCTCCCCATCCTCCCCCCATTGCCGCATTTCCCCCAACAATCACGTTCACTGTGGGTTCAGTCATAGCAGAACCAAAGTCTTCCCCTTCCACTGGTTATCTTACTAGAATATTCATTGCTACCTATGAGGTCAGCCTTTGTATAGTCCTTAGGGGTAGTGGCTTAGTCCCTGGAAACTCTGGTTGCTTGGCATTGTTGTTCAAAAGGGGTCTCGAGCTCCTTCAAGCTATTTGAGTTCTTTCTCTGATTCCTTCAACGGTGGTCCCTTTCTCAGTTCAGTGGTTGACACTTATATCTGGGAGAGAGAAGTGCTCTGGTTCAAACTTCATCATCTCAGTCTTTCCACTAGTATTACTCTGTCTATCATTTTAGATTTCCAAGTCAATAGGTATGATTAGTTGGCAGGTTTTTTTTATATCTTTCATTTTTTATCAAATTTCATTTCTTTTCTTAACTGAATTTTTTATATTTACATTTAAAATGTTATTTCCTTTCCCAGTTTCCTGCCCATAAGATCCCTAACTGGTCCTCCTCCCCTTCTTCTATAACCGCCTTTACTACTCCTTGACATTACCTTGAACTTGAGGTCAAACCAAGATGAACCAAGGACTTCTCCTTCCATTGGTGCTCACCAAGTCCAACCTCTTCCACATATGGAGTTGGAGCCATAGCTGTGTCCATGTACATTCTTTTAATATTGGTCTAGTATCAAAAAGCTCTGATTCATTGGCATTGTTCTTCTTATGGTGTTAAAGCCCCTTCAGCTCTTGTAATCTTTCCTGCACATCTACAAACAAGAAGTCCATTTTCAGTTCACTAGTTTGCCACTAGCATTCACTTCTGTATTTGGCATAATATAGCTGTTCTTCTCAGGAAATATCTATATCTGTTTCCTGGAAGAATTCACTTCTTAGCTCATCAATCTTGTCTAGTTTTAGTTTCTAATGTATACATATGTACTTTTGGTGGCTCGTACAGCTATGAGTTTAGCTGGAATTTTATCATTGATTCTGCACATCTAGGTCAAGACTGTAGAATCCACAAATGGGAACTCCAAATAGATTCCATCCTGTTCTTTGGAAACTACTGAAATTGAGGCTTCACTGGCCCTCAAGTCATTCCTCTCCCTACCCAGCCTCCTATATCTTATGTTTGGCCTTAATAAGGACTCATGGTAAAATATCCGAGACCCTCAAGTATGGCAATGAAACACAGGAAGGTAGATATTGCAGAAGTGATATCAAATGGGACTAGAGAACCGAATTCTATAGTCCATGTAGCACTTCTCTTTATTGAAGTCTGGTAATTTTTGGATAAAATAAGGATATGAGAGTGTGTCATTTGAAGCATGTACACAGTATTTACACTGATATACTTACTCTATTGTTGGGCCCCCTTTGTTGCCAAAATCATTGCAGAAAATGAAATTGGAAAACAAATTTTTTGAGTACACATTCAGGAATATTATAAAGTCCCCAATCATGGAATGTACAATAAGAAAATATAATATAATATTCATTCTATTAAAGGACTATAGGGAAAATCCTAGAGTTTGGCAAACAGAGATATCTGAGAAAATTGAACAAAAGACCATAGGAATCGATCTGGGAATAAAATTATTATCCAGAAGAATCTCATCCACTCTAGGTTCCTAAATCTTATCTACACATGCCAAGCCCCTGACTATCTTTCTCCATTCAGATCATGTAAACAATAATGAAGCCAAGAGAATTCCCTAACTTTAGAGCGATATACTATGTAAAGTTTTCCACTGATTCACAGGAGACACTCCTGTAAAGTGCACCCTTGAATCTAGTCAATGTGAGTAAAGCAGTTCAGCAGGAAGTCCATGGCAATTCTCAGTGATATCATCATTAGGCCCTCCTTAAAAAAAAATCCTGTATTCTGCAGAGACCTAGCTTCTTCTATGATGTCACAAGTGTTGTTGTGACAGCAATTTAATCTCAGATTTTTCATCAGTACCTCTAGTGTTAACTAATTGGCCTCTAATTCAGAGTAAACAGATATTTGAGGGGGGAGAACAAAGAGCATGAATTGATCAGAGATGAGGAGAAGGAAGGTGGCCTTCTGTCTTGCTAATAAAAAAGGAAGAAATGTGTAGTCTATGGGAAAGCTCTGCGTCCTGGGTAGGGATTGAGTGGGTTGGCTGAAGAGATAGCTTTGTCCTGAGCCTTCCACATATGGGACTATGGAGCAGGGAGCCTCTGAGAATCATCTGGACTTCCCTGCTTGTTATGGTTCCTGGATATCAGAGAGTTTATATCATTAATTTCTTTATCCCTAAAGCCAAGTGTTAGGAAAGGAATGATTGTTTACCTGAGAGCTCATTGCTCTTATTCTGTTTTTCACAGAAGAAAAAGGTCCTAAGTAAGAAAGGAAAGACAAGTATTATGTCCTCAGCTCAGATTAACCTCCTCCATAATTTGAATTCCTTTATTGTAGTTTGTGTCTGACACTGACATAAGGGAGAAGGGAAGGACAATTATTGTGTCTTTGCTCACAGAAAATTTCACCATGTTTTGGATATCTATAGTGCAGTTTGTGTTTGACACTGATATCTGGGAAAGAGAAGTGCTTCTAGTTGAGTCTTCATCATCTCAGTATTTTCACTAGTATTACTCTGACTATCCTTCCTTGTCAGTGACTTTTTAGATTTCTCAGTCAATAGGTATGATTAGCTGGTCATGCTCTTTCATATAATTTCTTTCTTTTTTTATTTTTCACCAAATTATATTCCTTATTATTAATTGGATATTTCTATATTCTTATTTCAAATGTTATTTCTTTTCCCAATTTCCTGCCCATAAGATCCATATCCTGTCTTGTCCCCTTGTTCTACTGCTCCCCTTACTGCCCCTTTACATTCCATTGAACTGGGAGTCAAACACAGGGAGAACAAATGGTTTCTTCTTCCACTGATGCTCAACAACGACATACTCTGTCTCATATGCTGTTCGAGCCATAATTCTGTCCATGAACCATTTTTGAGTATTGGTTTACTACCAGAAAGCACTGGTTCATTGACATTGTTGTTCTTATGCGTTTGAAAGCCCCTTCATCCCTTGTAATCCTTTCTCAAAATCTACCAACAAGAGGTCCATTTACTTGTTTGCCATTAGCACTCGCTTCTGTATTTGACATGATCTATCTGTGTCTCTAAGGAAAGATCTGTATCTATTTATTGGGAGAATGCACTTCTTAGCTTCATCATTATTATCTAGTTTTGCTGGCATATATATATATATATATATATATATATATATATATATATATATATATATATATGCTTGATGGCTGCTACAGTTATGACATAAGGTGGAATTTTAACATGGATTCTGTGCAACCAGGTCAAGAATGTAAAATCCACAAAGGACAATGCCAAATAGACTTCCTCCTGTTCTCATGAACTTATTGAAGTTGAGGTTTCACTGGTCCTCAAGCCATTCTTTTCCCTGCCCATCCTCCTGCATCTCATGTTTGGCCTTAAGAAAGAATCACGATAAAGCTTCCAAAACCCTCACATCTGGCACTGGAACACTGGAAGGTAGATACTGTAGTGTTGATATCAAAAGGGACTAGAGAAACGAATTCTATACACCATGTGGTCCTTTGCTTTTCTGATGTCTGAAAATTTTTGAATAAAATAAGGATTTGGGAGTTTTTCATTTGAAGAAGGTACACAATATTTACACTGTTATACTCACTGTATAGATGGGCCCCTTTGTTGCCAAAATCATGGCAGAAAATGGAATTGGAAAGCAGAATTTTTGAGTACACATTCAAAAATATTCATAAAGTCCCCTAACAAGGACAGTACAATGAGAAAGTGAAACACAATATTTATTCAATTAAGGTCTGTAGGGAAAAAACTGGACTTTGGGAAACAGAGAAAAAAAAATGAACTGTATGTCACAGGAATGAATCTGGGAAAAAATAATATCTAGAAGACACTCCTCCTGTCCATATGCCTAAATCAGTTTTACCCATGCCAAGCCCCTGACTAACTTTCTCCATTTACAGGATGTAACCACTAATGAAGCAAAGAGAAGTCACTAGCTTTAGAGAGATGGAGTACATAAAGGTTTCCACTGTATCACAGGAGACACTCCTGGAAAGGCCACCTTTGAATCTCGTCATTGGGAGGAATGTTTAGCAGGTATGCCATGGCAGTTCTCAATGACATCATCATTCGACCCCACCTGAAAAATCTCTTGTATCCTGGAAAGTCCTAGCTTCTGCCATGATATCACAAGTGTTGTGCTGAAAGCAACTGCCTCTTAGATATTTTTTCAGTACCTTTAGTGTTTACTATTTGTCCTCTAATTCAGAGTAAACAGTCATTTGGGAGTGAGAAAAAGAAGGACGAAGAGATCAGAGATGGAGAGAAGGAAGCTGGGCATTGTCTTGTTATAAAAAATGCTAGAAATATGTCGTCCATGGGAAAGCTCAGTGTTTCATGGGTAGGTGTTCAATGAGTTCACTGAAGAGTTATCCTTGATCTGAGCCTTCCACATATGAGAATCAGGAGATTAGAGCTTCTCATATGGTCTTCCCTACTTTTTATGATTCCCGGAAATCAGAGAGTTTATAACATTATTTTATTTATTCCAAAGCCAGGTGTTGGGAAGGGCAGAATTGTTTTCCTGAGAGCTCATCATTTTTTTTTTCATTTTGCCCAGAAGAAAAATGTCCTAAGGGAGAGGGGAAAGTCAAATATTGTGTCCTTAGCTCACTGTATACTCCTCCATGCTTTGGATTCCTATAGTGCAGTTTGTGTCTGACACTGATGTCTGGGAGAGAGAAGAGCTTCTATTTGAGACTTCACCATCTCAGTCTTTCCACTAGTATTACTCTCCTGAGAGTGACCCTTTAGATTTCTGAGTGAATAGATGTGATTAGCTGGCAATTCTCTTTTCTTTTAATTTGTTTTTATTATTTTTTAAATTTTATAGCAAATTTTATTGCTTTTTTGAATGGGATATTTCTATATTTACATTTCAAATATTGTTTCCAATCCCAGTTTCCTGTAGGTTAGGTCCCTAACCGTTCCCCCACCCATTATTCTATACTTCCTCTTACTGCCCCTTGACATTCCCTTGAAATGGCTATCAATCCTAGGGAGGATCAAGGGCTTCTGCATCCATTGGTGCCCAAAAAGCCATCCTCTGCTACCTGTGTATTTTCAACCATAGGTCTCTCAATGTACAATCTTTTAATATGGGTTTATAATTGGAATGCTCTGGTTTATTGCCATTGTTGTTCTTATGGGGCTAAACAACCCTTTAGCTCTTGTAATCCTTTCTCAAAATCTACCAACAATAGGTCCGTTTTCAGGTCACTGGTTTACCACTAACATTCACTTCTGTATTTACCATGCTCTAGCTGTGTTTGTCAGGAAATATATATATATATATCTCCGGTTCCTGGCAGCATGCACTTCTTAGCTTCAACAATCTTTTCTAGTTTTGGTGGCAGATATGTTTATCAATCTATATCTATATCTGTATCTGTATCTGTATCAGTATCTGTATCTTTATCTATCTATCTATCTCTATCTCTATCTCGATCTCTATCTCTATATCTAATCTATCTACAGCTTCTTCAGCTATGATGTTAGACATAGATTCTGCATAAGGAGGTCAAAAATGTAGAAGTCACAAATGCCAAATAGACTTCCTCCTGTTCTTATGAACCTATTGAAGTTGAGGTTTCCCTGGACCTCATGCCATTCCTCTCCCTGCCCATCCTCCTGAATTTTGTTTTCCTTGAAGAAAGAATCATGGTAAAACATCCAAAACCTGCAAGTCTTGCACTGGGAAAACAGGAAGTTAGATATTACAGAACTGTAACTTAATGGGACTTCAGAACCGCATTCTATACTCCATGTTGTCCTTTGCTATAGTGATGTCTGGTAATTTTTGGATAAAATAAGGAGTTTTGAGTTTATCATTTGAAGTAGGTATACAATATATACACTGTTATATTCACTCTATGGGTTGGTCCCCTTTGTTTACAAAACCATTGCAAAAAATTGAATTCGTTAACAGAATTTTTGAGTATACTTTCAGGAGTATACATAAAGTCCCCTATCAAGGAATGTACAATAAGAAAGTATAATACAGTGTTGGGGAATTAGGTCAGTGGTAGACCACTTGCCTAGCAAGCTCAAGGCCCTGGTTTCAGTCCCCAGCTCCAAAAAAAAAAAAAGAAAAAGAAAAAGAAAAAGCAAAAAAGAAAAAGAAAAGAAAATGTAATACAATATTCACCCAATTAAATGTCTGTATGGAAAATACTGGCCATTGGGAAACAGAGAAAACCTAAAAAATTGAACTTTATGTAACAGGAATGGACCTGGGAATAAAATTATTATCCAGATGAATCTCCTCCACTCCATGTTCCTAGATCTTTTCTACCAATTGCAATCCCCTGACTAACTTTCTCAATTCAGAGCAGGCAACCACTAATGAAGCACAAAGAGGTCCCTAATTTTAGAGAGATGTAGTAAGGAAAGGTTTCCACAGTGTCACAGGAGACTATCCTGGAAAGAGCACCGCCAAATCTGGTCAATATAAAGATAGCTTTTTAGCAGGTAATTCATGGCAGTTCTCAGTGACATTATCATTTGTCCATCCCTGAAAAAATCTCTTGTATCCTGGAGAGCCCTAGTTTATTCTGTGATGTCACATGTGTTGTCCTGTATGCATCTCCCTCTCTGATATTCCTTCAGTACCTCTAGGGTTTACTAAATTTCCTATAATTCAGAGTAAACAGTTTTTGGGAAGGGGAACAAAGACTATGAAGAGATCAGAGATGGGGAAAAGGAAGCTGGCCTTCTGTCTTGGTATATAAAAAAGGAAGCAATACCTGGTCCATGGGAAATATACATGAGTCCTGGGTAGGAGCTGTGTGGGTTACCTGAAGAGATAGCCTGGATCTGAGCCTTCCACATATGCAAACCTGGAGCTGGGATTCTCTCAGAATTATCTGGACTTACCTGCTTGGTTCCTGGAATCAGAGAGTTTATATCACTAATTTCTTTATCCCAAAATCCAAATGTTGGGAAGGGTGCTGTTTTCCTGAGATCTCATCAATTTTATTCTTTTTTCCCAGTAGAAAAGCATCCTAAGGAAGAAGGGAAAGGTCATTATTCTATCCTCAGCTCAGTGTAAACTCCTCCAAGCTTTGGATTACTACAGTGTGCATTTTGTGTCTGACACTCATATATGGGAGAGAAAAGTGCTTCTAGTTGAGAATTCATGATCTCAGTCTTTCAACTAGTATTGCTCTGTCTACCATACATTGACAGTGACTCTTTATATTTCTGAGTCAATAGGGGTGATTAGCAGCCAGTTTTCTTTTCTTTAATTTCTTTCATTTTGAATATTTTTTTTTGCTTTTAATTCCATACTTCTGTATTACCTTTTCCAGTTTCCTGTCCATAAGAACTCTAAGTAGTCCCCATCCAATTCCTCTAAAACAACCCTTACTGCCCCTTGACATTCCCATAAACTGGGAGCTAAACCTAGTGATGAAACCAAAGGGCTTCTCCTTCCTTTGGTGCCCAAAAAGGCCATCCTCTGCTACATATTCAGTTTGAACCTTAGGTCTGTCCATATACATTCTTTGAATATTGGTTTAGTACCTGAAATATCTGGTTCTTTGGCATTGTTCTTCTAATGATTTTAATGCCCCTTCAGCTCTTGTAATCGTTTCTCAAAATCTACTAGCAAGAGGTCCGTTCTCAGTTCACTGGTTTGCCACTAGCTTTCATTTCTCTATTGGACCAGCTTTCGCTGTGTCTCTCAGGAAAGATCTATATCCTGCTCCCGGAGGCATGCAATTCTTAGCTTCAACAGTATATATATATATATATATATATATATATATATATATATATATATGGCTCATACAAGCCATGAGATTAGGTGGAATTTTAACATGGATACTTTGGAACTACCTCAATTATTTAGAATTTACAAATAAAAATACCAAATTGACTTCCTTCTGTTCTTATGAAACTAATAATGTTGAGGTTTTCCTTGACCTCAAGCCATTGCTCTCCCTGCCCAATCTCCTGACTCTTATGTTTTATCTGAAAAAAGAACCATGTAAAACATCCAAAACCCTCAAGCCTGACCCTGGGAACACAGGAAGGTATATATTAGCTATCTGACATCTAAAGGTATTACAGAATCTCTTTCTCTTGTCCATGTTGTACTTTGCTTTACTGATATCTGATAATTTTTGGATAAAAAAAAAGGATTTGGTAGTTTATCGTTTGAAGTAATTACATAGTATTTACCCTGTTATATTAACTCTTTGCCTTGGCCTCCATTGTTCTCAAATTCATTACAAAAATATTGAACTGGAAAACAGAATTTTTGAGTACACATTCAGGATATATATATATATATATATATATATATATATATATATATATATATATATATAGTGCCCTTTCAAGGAATGTACAGTCAGAAAATGAAATACAATGTTCACTCAATAATAGGGCTGTAGGGAAAATCCTGGCCTTTGGGAATCAAAGAAAAGCTAGGAAATTGAACTGAAGGTCACAGGAATGGAATTTGGATTAGAATTATTTTTCAGAATAATCTCCTCCCTTCCATGATCCTAGATATGTTCTACCCATGACAAGCCCCTGACTAAGTTTCTCCATTCAAAGCATGTAAACACTAGTGAAACTAAGAGAAGTCTCTAGTTTTAGAGAGATGAATACATAAAGGTTTCCTCTGTTTCGCTGGAAACCCTTCTTGAAGGGGCACTCTCAAATCTGGCCATTATAGTTCAGCAGGCAAGCTAAGGCAGTTCTCATTGACATCACCATTTGGCCCTCCCTGAAAAATCTCTTGTACCCTGGTGTGCACTAGCTTCTTCTGTGATGTCACAAGTGTTGTCATCACAGCACGGCCTAAGGGTTATTCCTTCTGTAAATCTAGGTTTACTAATTAGACTCTCATTCAATATAAACAGTCATTTAGGAGGGAGAACAAAAAGGCTGAAGAGACCAGAGATGGGGAAAAGGCAGATGGCCTTCTGTTTTCATTAAAAAATAAAAATAAAAAAAGAAGAAGAAATATGCCATCACTGGGAACGTTCAGAGAGTCTGGGGTAGGGGCTAAGTGTGTTCGCTGAAGAGAAGCCTTGGTCTTAGTCTTCCACGTTTCAGAATCAGGAGCTGGGAGCCTCTGAGAAGAATCTGGACTTCCCTGTTGTTATGATACCTGGAAGTCAGAGAGTTTATAAAATTCATTTATTTATTCCAAAAGCCAGGTGTTGGGAATCATACAGTTGTTTTCCTGAGAGCTCATGCCTTTATTCTTTTTGCCCAAAAGAAAAAGGTCCTAAGGAAGGAGGTAAAGACAAGTATTCTGTCCTCATCTCAGAGGAATCTCCCACATGCTTTCCATTCCTATAATGCAGTTTGTGTCTGACACTGATATCGTGCTTCTAGTTGACACTTCATGATATCAGCCTGTCCACTAGTATTACTCTGACTCCCATTCTCTGAAGGTGACCCTTTAGATTTCTGAGACCATTGGTGACATTAGCCTGCAGTTTTCCTATATTTATTTCTTTCATTTTTCTTTATTTTTTCTAAATTCTATTGCTTTTTTAAATGAATATTTCTATATTTACATTTCATATTTTTTTCTTTCCCAGTTTCCTGCCTGTAAGACCCGTTACCTGTCCTCCTACCCTTCTTGTATAACCTCCCTTACAGCACCTTGACATTCCCTTGAAAGGGGAGTCAAACCTACTTTGGACAAAGGGCTTCTACTTCCATTGGTGCCCAACATGGCCATCCTCTGTTACATATGCATTTGGAGTCACTGGTCTATCCATGTACAGTCTTCAAATATTTGTTTAGTACCAGAAAGCTCTGGTTTGTTGAAACAGTTCTTATTGAGTTGAAAGCCCCTTCATCTTTGGTTATCCTTTCACAAAATCTACCAATGTGTCGTCAGTTTACAGTTCACTGGTTTGCCACTAGGATTCACTTCTGTATTTGACATGGTCTAGCAGTGTCTCTCTGGAAAATTCTATATCCGGTTCCCGGCAGCGTGCGATTCCTAGTTTCATTAATCTTACCTAGTTTTGGTGTCTGATTATATATATATATATATATATATATATATATATATATATATATATATATATATATATATACACATACACACACGCACACACACACACACACACACACACACACACACACACACACACACACATACTTTTGTTGGCTCCAAGAGGTATGATGTTAGGTGGAACTTTAACATGGATTCTGGGAAACTAGGTCAAGATTGTAGAATCCACAAATGACAATACCAAATAGACTCTCTCCTGTTCTTATGAATCTATTGAGTTGAGTTTTTTTTTTTTTTTTTTTTTTTTTTTTTTTTTTTTGGAGCTGGGGACCGAACCCCGTGTTTTGCGCTTCCTAGGTAAGCGCTCTACCACTGAACTAAATCCCCAGCCCCTGAAGTTGAGTTTTTTTTTTTTTTAATTTATTTAATACTTAATAATAATTCTTTGGTTTCCGGTCAAACATACCGGAAACCTCTCCAGGTAAATTAAGAGACTTAGAAAAGAAATAGCATTTTAATAGAAGTGCACATGTCAAACAAGATACAATAAAATCCCGAAACTCTACTAAGATGGTTACTAGCATTCCTATGTCCTAAGGTTTCATCAACATGGTATATAAAGAGAAGGTATATATCAGAAAAACAAATTCATGTTTTTTTTTATTTTTAACATTTTTTTAAATTTTTTTTAATTTATTTAATACGTAATAATAATTCTTTGGTTTCCGGGTAAACATCCCCCTCCCCCCTCCCCTTCCTTATGGGTGTTCCCCTCCCAACCCTCCCCCCATTGCCGCCCTCCCCCCAACAGTCTAGTTCACTGGGGGTTCAGTCTTAGCAGGACCCAGGGCTTCCCCTTCCACTGGTGCTCTTACTAGGATATTCATTGCTACCTATGGGGTCAGAGTCCAGGGTCAGTCCATGTATAGTCTTTGGGTAGTGGCTTATTCCCTGGAGGCTCTGGTTGCTTTGCATTTTTGTAAATATGGGGTCACAAGCCCCTTCAAGCTCTTCCAGTTGTTTCTCTGATTCATTCAACGGGGGTCCTATTCTCAGTTCAGTGGTTTGCTGCTGGCATTCGCCTCTGTATTTGCTGTATTCTAGCTGTGTCTCTCAGGACCGATCTACATCCAGCTCCTGTCGGTCTGACCTCTTTGCTTCATCCATCTTGTCTAATTGGGTGGCTGTATATGTATGGGCCACATGTGGGGCAGGCTCCGAATGGGTGTTCCTTCAGTCTCTGTTTTAATCTTTGCCTCTCTCTTCCCTGCCAGGGTATTCTTGTTCCCCTTTTAGAGAAGGAGTGAAGCATTCACATTTTGAACATCCGTCTTGAGTATCATTTGTTCTAGGCATCTAGGGTAATTCAAGCATTTGGGCTAATAGCCACTTATCAGTGAGTGCATACCATGTATGTCTTCCTGTGTTTGGGTTAGCTCACTCAGGATGATATTTTCCAGTTCCAACCATTTGCCTACGAATTTCATAAAGCCGTTTTTTTTTTGATAGCTGAGTAATATTCCATTGTGTAGATGTACCACATTTTCTGTATCCATTCCTTTGCTGAAGGGCATCTGGGTTCTTTCCAGCTTCTGGCTATTATAAATAAGGCTGCGATGAACATAGTGGAGCACGTGTCTTTTTTATATGTTGGGGCATCTTTTGGGTATATGCCCAAGAGAGGTATAGCTGTATCCTCAGGCAGTTCAATGTCCAATTTTCTGAGGAACCTCCAGACTGATTTCCAGAATGGTTTTACCAGTCTGCAATCCCACCAACAATGGAGGAGTGTTCCTCTTTCTCCACATCCTCGCCAGCATCTGCTGTCACATGAGTTTTTGATTTTAGCCATTCTCACTGGTGTGAGGTGAAATATCAGGGTTGTTTTGATTTGCATTTCCCTTATTACTAAAGATGTTGAACATTTCTTTAGTTGTTTCTCAGCCATTCGCATTCCTCAGCTGTGAATTCTTTGTTTAGCTCTGAACCCCATTTTTTTTATTAATTTGAGTATTTCTTATATACAGTTCAAGTGTTATTCCCTTTCCCGGTTTCCGGGCAAACATGCCCCTCCCGCCTCCCCTTCCTTATGGGTGTTCCCCTCCCAACCCTCCCCCAATTGCCGCCCTCCCCCATAGTCTAGTTCACTTGGGGTTCAGTCTTAGCAGGACCCAGGGCTTTCCCTTCCACTGGTGCTCTTACTAGGATATTCATTGCTACCTATCGGGTCAGAGTACAGGGTCAGTCCATGTATAGTCTTTAGGTAGTGGCTTAGTCCCTGGAAGCTCTGGTTGCTTGACATTGTTGTAATTTTGGGGTCTCAAGCCCCTTCAAGCTCTTCCAGTTCTTTCTCTGATTCCTTCAACGGGGGACCTACTCTCAGTTCAGTGGTTTGCTGCTGGCATTCACCTCTGTATTTGCTGTATTCTGGCTGTGTCTCTCAGGAGCAATCTACATCTGCTCCTGTCGGTCTGCACTTCTTTGCTTCATCCATCTTGTCCAATTGGGTGGCTGTATATGTATGGGCCACATGTGGGGCAGGCTCTGAATGGGTGTTCCTTCAGTCTCTGTTTTAATCTTTGCCTCTCCCTTCCCTGCCAAGGGTATTCTTTTTCCTCATTTAAAGAAGGAGTGAAGCATTCACATTTTGATCATCCGTCTTGAGTTTCGTTTGTTCTAGGGATCTAGGGTAATTCAAGCATTTGGGCTAATAGCCACTTATCAATGAGTGCATACCATGTATGTCTTTCTGTGATTGGGTTAGCTCACTCAGGATGATATTTTCCAGTTCCAACCATTTGCCTACGAATTTCATAAACTCGTTGTTTTTGATAGCTGAGTAATATTCCATTGTGTAGATGTACCACATTTTCTGTATCCATTCCTCTGTTGAAGGGCATCTGGGTTCTTTCCATTTTCTGGCTATTATAAATAAGGCTGCGATGAACATAGTGGAGCACGTGTCTCTTTTATATGTTGAGGCATCTTTTGGGTATATGCCCAAGAGAGGTATAGCTGGATCCTCAGGCAGTTCAATGTCCAATTTTCTGAGGAACCTCCAGACTGATTTCCAGAATGGTTTTACCAGTCTGCAATCCCACCAACAATGGAGGAGTGTTCCTCTTTCTCCACATCCTCGCCAGCATCTGCTGTCACCTGAGTTTTTGATCTTAGCCATTCTCACTGGTGTGAGGTGAAATCTCAGGGTTGTTTTGATTTGCATTTCCCTTATGACTAAAGATGTTGAACATTTCTTTAGGTGTTTCTCAGCCATTCGGCATTCCTCAGCTGTGAATTCTTTGTTTAGCTCTGAACCCCATTTTTTAATAGGGTTATTTGTTTCCCTGCGCTCTAACTTCTTGAGTTCTTTGTATATTTTGGATATAAGGCCTCTATCTGTTGTAGGATTGGTAAAGATCTTTTCCCAATCTGTTGGTTGCCGTTTTGTCCTAACCACAGTGTCCTTTGCCTTACGGAAGCATTGCAGTTTTATGAGATCCCATTTGTCGATTCTTGATCTTAGAGCATAAGCCATTGGTGTTTTGTTCAGGAAACTTTCTCCAGTGCCCATGTGTTCCAGATGCTTCCCTAGTTTTTCTTCTATTAGTTTGAGTGTGTCTGGTTTGATGTGGAGGTCCTTGATCCACTTGGACTTAAGCTTTGTACAGGGTGATAAGCATGGATCGATCTGCATTCTTCTACATGTTGCCCTCCAGTTGAACCAGCACCATTTGCTGAAAATGCTATCTTTTTTCCATTGGATGGTTTTGGCTCCTTTGTCAAAAGTCAAGTGACCATAGGTGTGTGGGTTCATTTCTGGGTCTTCAATTCTATTCCATTGGTCTATCTGTCTGTCGCTGTACCAATACCATGCAGTTTTTAACACTATTGCTCTGTAATACTGCTTGAGTTCAGGGATAGTGATACCCCCTGCAGTCCTTTTATTGTTGAGGATAGCTTTAGCTATCCTGGGTTTTTTGTTATTCCAGATGAATTTGCAAATTGTTCTGTCTAACTCTTTGAAGAATTGGATTGGTATTTTGATGGGGATTGCATTGAATCTGTAGATTGCTTTTGGTAAAATGGCCATTTTTACTATATTAATCCTGCCAATCCATGAGCATGGGAGATATTTCCATCTTCTGAGGTCTTCTTCAATTTCTTTCCTCAGTGTCTTGAAGTTCTTATTGTACAGATCTTTTACTTGCTTGGTTAAAGTCACACCGAGGTACTTTATATTATTTGGGTGTATTATGAAGGGTGTCGTTTCCCTAATTTCTTTCTCGGCTTGTTTCTCTTTTGTATAGAGGAAGGCAACTGGTTTATTTGAGTTAATTTTTACCCAGCCACTTTGCTGAAGTTGTTTATCAGCTTTAGTAGTTCTCTGGTGGAACTTTTGGGATCACTTAAATATACTATCATGTCATCTGCAAATAGTGATATTTTGACCTCTTCTTTTCCGATCTGTATCCCCTTGATCTCCTTTTGTTGTCTGATTGCTCTGGCTAGAACTTCAAGAACTATATTGAATAAGTAGGGAGAGAGTGGGCAGCCTTGTCTAGTCCCTGATTTTAGTGGGATTGCTTCAAGTTTCTCTCCATTTAGTTTAATGTTAGCAACTGGTTTGCTGTATATGGCTTTTACTATGTTTAGGTATGGGCCTTGAATTCCTATTCTTTCCAGGACTTTTATCATGAAGGGGTGTTGAATTTTGTCAAATGCTTTCTCAGCATCTAATGAAATGATCATGTGGTTCTGTTCTTTCAGTTTGTTTATATAATGGATCACGTTGATGGTTTTCCGTATATTAAACCATCCCTGCATGCCTGGGATGAAGCCTACTTGATCATGGTGAATGATTGTTTTGATGTGCTCTTGAATTCGGTTTGCCAGAATTTTATTGAGTATTTTTGCGTCGATATTCATAAGGGAAATTGGTCTGAAGTTCTCTTTCTTTGTTGTGTCTTTGTGTGGTTTAGGTATAAGAGTAATTGTGGCTTCGTAGAAGGAATTTGGTAGGGCTCCATCTGTTTCAATTTTGTGAAATAGTTTGGATAATATTGGTATGAGGTCTTCTATGAAGGTTTGATAGAATTCTGCACTAAACCCGTCTGGACCTGTGCTCTTTTTGGTTGGGAGACCTTTAATGACTGCTTCTATTTACTTAGGAGTTATGGGGTTGTTTAACTGGTTTATCTGTTCCTGATTTAACTTCGATACCTGGTATCTGTCTAGGAAATTGTCCATTTCCTGAAGATTTTCAAATTTTGTTGAATATAGGTTTTTATAGTAAGATCTGATGATTTTTTGAATTTCCTCTGAATCTGTAGTTATGTATCCCTTTTCATTTCTGATTTTGTTAATTTGGACGCACTCTCTGTGTCCTATCGTTAGTCTGGCTAAGGGTTTATCTATCTTGTTGATTTTCTCAAAGAACCAACTTTTGGTTCTGTTGATACTTTCTATGGTCCTTTTTGTTTCTACTTGGTTGATTTCAGCTCTGTGTTTGATTATTTCCTGCCTTCTACTCTTCCTGGGTGTATTTGCTTCTTTTTGTTCTAGAGCTTTTAGGTGTGCTGTCAAGCTGCTGACATATGCTCTTTCCTGTTTCTTTCTGCAGGCACTCAGCGCTATGAGTTTTCCTCTTAGCACAGCTTTCATTTTGTCCCATAAGTTTGAGTATGTTGTATCTTCATTTTCATTAAATTCTAAAAAGTTTTTAATTTCTTTCTTTATTTCTTCCTTGACCAGGTTATCATTGAGTAGAGCATTGTTCAATTTCCACGTATATGTGGGCATTCTTCCCTTATTGTTATTGAAGACCAGTTTTAGGCCGTGGTGGTCCGATAGCACGCATGGGATTATTTCTATCTTTCTGTACCTGTTGAGGCCCGTTTTTTGACCAATTATATGGTCAATTTTGGAGAAAGTACCATGAGGAGCTGAGAAGAAGGTATATCCTTTTGCTTTAGGATAGAATGTTCTATAAATATCCGTTAAGTCCATTTGGCTCATGACTTCTCTTAGTCTGTCGACATCACTGTTTAATTTCTGTTTCCATGATCTGTCCATTGATGAGAGTGGGGTGTTGAAATCTCCCACTATTATTGTGTGAGGTGCAATGTGTGTTTTGAGCTTTAGTAAGGTTTCTTTTACGTATATAGGTGCCCTTGTATTTGGGGCATAGATATTTAGGATTGAGAGTTCCTCTTGGTGGACTTTCCTTTGATGATTATGAAGTGTCCTTCCTTATCTTTTTTAATGACTTTTAGTTGGAAATTGATTTTATTTGATATTAGAATGGCTACTCCAGCTTGCTTCTTCTGACCATTTGCTTGGGAAGTTGTTTTCCAGCCTTTCACTCTGAGGTAGTGTCTGTCTTTGTCTCTGAGGTGTGTTTCCTGTAGGCAGCAGAATGCAGGGTCCTCCTTGCGTATCCAGTTTGTTAATCTATGACTTTTTATTGGGGAGTTGAGGCCATTGATATTGAGAGATATTAAGGAATAGTGATTATTGTTTCCCTTTCTATTCATATTTGGATGTGAGGTTATGTTTGTGTGCTTTCATTCTCTTTGTTTTGTTGCCAAGACGATTAGTTTCTTGCTTCTTCTAGGGTATAGCTTGCCTCCTTATGTTGGGCTTTACCATTTATTATCCTTTGTAGTGCTGGATTTGTAGAAAGATATTGTGTAAATTTGGTTTTGTCATGGAATATCTTGGTTTCTCCATCAATGTTAATTGAGAGTTTTGCTGGATACAGTAACCTGGGCTGGCATTTGTGTTCTCTTAGGGTCTGTATGACATCAGTCCAGGATCTTCTGGCCTTCATAGTTTCTGGCGAGAAGTCTGGTGTGATTCTGATAGGTCTCCCTTTATATGTTACTTGACCTTTTTCCCTTACTGCTTTTAATATTCTTTCTTTATTTTGTGCGTTTGGTGTTTTGACAATTATGTGACGGGAGGTGTTTCTTTTCTGGTCCAATCTATTTGGAGTTCTGTAGGCTTCTTGTATGTCTATGGGTATCTCTTTTTTTTAGGTTAGGGAAGTTTTCTTCTATGATTTTGTTGAAGATATTTACTGGTCCTTTGAGCTGGGAGTCTTCACTCTCTTCTATACCTATTATCCTTAGGTTTGATCTTCTCATTGAGTCCTGGATTTCCTGTATGTTTTGGACCAGTAGCTTTTTCCGCTTTACATTATCTTTGACAGTTGAGTCAATGATTTCTATGGAATCTTCTGCTCCTGAGATTCTCTCTTCCATCTCTTGTATTCTGTTGGTGAAGCTTGTATCTACAGCTCCTTGTCTCTTCTTTTGGTTTTCTATATCCAGGGTTGTTTCCATGTGTTCTTTCTTGATTGCTTCTATTTCCATTTTTAATTCCTTCAACTGTTTGATTGTGTTTTCCTGGAATTCTTTCAGGGATTTTTGCGATTCCTCTCTGTAGGCTTCTACTTGTTTATTAATGTTTTCCTGTGTTTCCCTAAGTGTGTTCATGTCTTTCTTGAAGTCCTCCAGCATCATGATCAAATATGATTTTGAAACTAGATCTTGCTTTTCTGGTGTGTTTGGATATTCCATGTTTGTTTTGGTGGGAGAATTGGGCTCCAATGATGGCATGTAGTCTTGGTTTCTGTTGCTTGGGTTCCTGCGCTTGCCTCTCGCCATCAGATTATCTCTAGTGTTACTTTGTTCTGCTATTTCTGACAGTGGCTAGACTGTCCTATAAGCCTGTGTGTCAGGAGTGCTGTAGACCTGTTTTCCTCTCCTTCAGTCAGTTATGGAGACAGTGTGTTCTGCTTTCGGGTGTGTAGTTTTTCCTCTCTACAGGTCTTCAGCTGTTCCTGTGGGCCTGTGTCTTGAGTTCACCAGGCAGCTTTCTTGCAGCAGAAAATTTGGTCTTACCTGTGGTCCCGAGGCTCAGGTTCGCTCGTGGGGTGCTGCCCAGGGGCTCTCTGCAGCGGCAGCAACCAGGAAGACCTGTGCTGCCCCTTCCGGGAGCTTCAGTGCACCAGGGTTCCAGATGGTCTTTGGCTTTTTCCTCTGGCGTCCGAGATGTGTGTGCAGGGAGCAGTCTCTTCTGGTTTCCCAGGCTTGTCTGCCTCTCTGAAGGTTTAGCTCTCCCTCCCACGGGATTTGGGTGAAGAGAACTGTTTATCTGGTCTGTTTCTTTCAGGTTCCGGCGGTGTCTCAGGCAGGTGTCCTGCCGCTCCTGGGCCCTCCCCCACGGGAGCCCAGAGGCCTTATACAGTTTCCTCTTGGGCTAGGGATGTGGGCAGGGGTGAGCAGTGTTGGTGGTCTCTTCCGCTCTGCAGCCTCAGGAGTGCCCACCTGACCAGGCGGTTGGGTCTCTCTCTCACCGGGTCTGGGAGCAGAGAGCTGCTGCGGGCCGGGATCCGCGGGTGTGGGACTTCTGGGAAACACAGAACGTGCCCGGTCCTAGAGAAATTCTGCTTCCGTGTGTCCCAAGCTCACCAGGCTGCTTTCTTGCAGCAGAAAATTTGGTCTTACCTGTGGTCCCGAGGCTCAGGTTCGCTCGTGGGGTTCCGCCCAGGGGCTCTCTGCAGCGGCAGCAACAAGGAAGAACTGTGCCGCCCCTCCTAAGCTTAGTTTTAAGTGCTTCCAGACAGTAAAAAGCATACCTTTGCATATAGACAAACATGTGTTTCCCAGTCTAAATCACACATTCTTAGGCGAATTCTGTACATTCCGACTGGGAAAAGCATGTAGGAAGTCTACAAATCAGATAAACACAAACCTTGTGTTTCACAAAGTGAATTGCTGTTACTTGGCGAATAAGCTTAGGTTTCAGTGGTACTAGACAGTAAAAAGCATAATTTTCTGGATAGACAAAACATGTGTCTCCCAGTCTCATTCACACATTCTTTTGCGAATTCTGTTCGTTCCAATGGGAAAACATAGTAGGATGTTTACATTTAGCCATGAACACACAGCTAGTGTTTCACAAAGTGAATTGCTTCTTCTTGGCGAATAGCTTAGTTTTAAGTGGTTCTAGACGATAAAAAGCATACTTTTCTATATACACAAATCATGCGTTTCCCAGTCTGAATCGCACATTCTTAGGCGAATTCTGTTCGTTCCAACTGGGAAAAGCATGTAGGAAGTTTACAAATCAGATAAACACAAACCTTGTGTTTCACAAAGTGAATTGCTGTTACTTGGTGAATAAGCTTTGTTTTAAGTGGTCCTAGACTGTAAAAAGCATACTTTTCTGGATAGACAAAACATGTGTTTCCCAGTCTCATTCACACATTCTTTTGCGAATTCTGTTCGTTCCAAGAGGGAAAAGCTTGTAGGATATTTACGTTTACACAGGAAAACACAGCCAGTGTTTCGCGAAGCGAATTGCTTTTTCTAGGCGAGTAAACTTAGTTATAAATGGCTCTAGACAGTAAAAAGTATACTTTTCTACAGAGACAAAACCTGCGTTTCCCAGTCTAAATCGCACATTCTTAGGCGAATTCTGTTCGTTCCAATTGTGAAAAACGTGTAGGCGAACTTGGCGAATAAGCCTACTTTTAAGTGGTAGTAGACGGTAAAAAGCATACTTTTCTGGATAGACAAACATGTGTTTCCCAGTCTCATTCACACATTCTTTTGCAAATTCTGTTCGTTCCAAGTGGGAAAAGCTAGTAGGATGTTTACTTTTACCCATGAACACACAGCTAGTGTTTCACAAAGTGAATTGCTTTTTCTTGGCGAGTAAGCTTAGTTTTAAGTGCTTCCAGACGGTAAAAAGCATACTTTTCTATATAGACAAAACATGCGATTCCCAGTCTAAATCACACATTCTTAGGCAAATTCTGTTCGTTCCGACTGGGAAAAGCGTGTAGGAAGTTTACAAATCAGATAAACACAAACCTTGTGTTTCACAAAGTGAATTGCTGTTACTTGGCGAATTAAGCTTAGTTTGAAGTGGTACTAGACGGTAAAAAGCATACTTTTCTGGATAGACAAACGTGTTTCCCAGTCTGATTCACACATTCTTTTGCGAATTCTGTTCGTTCCAAGAGGGAAAAGCTTGTAGGATATTTACGTTTACACAGGAAAACACAGCCAGTGTTTCACAAAGTGAATTGCTTTTTCTAGGCGAGTAAACTTAGTTATAAGTGGCTCTAGACGGTAAAAAGTATACTTTTCTACATAGACAAAACATGCGTTTCCCAGTCTAAATCGCACATTCTTTTTTTTTTTTTTATTATTATTAACTTGAGTATTTCTTATATACATTTCGAGTGTTATTCCCTTTCCCGGTTTCCGGGCAAACATCCCCCTCCCCCCTCCCCTTCCTTATGGGTGTTCCCCTCCCGACCCTCCCCCCATTGCAGCCCTCCCCCCATAGACTAGTTCACTGGGGGTTCAGTCTTAGCAGGACCCAGGGCTTCCCCTTCCACTGGTGCTCTTACTAGGATATTCATTGCTACCTATGAGGTCAGAGTCCAGGGTCAGTCCATGTATAGTCTTTAGGTAGTGGCTTAGTCCCTGGAAGCTCTGGTTGCTTGGCATTGTTGTACTTTTGGGGTCTCGAGCCCCTTCAAGCTCTTCCAGTTCTTTCTCTGATTCCTTCAATAGGGGACCTATTCTCAGTTCAGTGGTTTGCTGCTGACATTCTCCTATGTATTTGCTGTATTCTGGCTGTGTCTCTCAGGAGCGATCTACATCCGGCTCCTGTCGGTCTGCACTTCTTTGCTTCATCCATCTTGTCTAATTGGGTGGCTGTATATGTATGGGCCACATATGGGGCAGGCTCTGAATGGGTGTTCCTTCAGTCTCTGTTTTAATCTTTGCCCCTCCCTTCCCTGCCAGGGGTATTCTTTTTCCTCATTTAAAGAAGGAGTGAAGCATTCACATTTTGATCATCCGTCTTGAGTTTCGTTTGTTCTAGGGATCTAGGGTAATTCAAGCATTTGGGCTAATAGCCACTTATCAATGAGTGCATACCATGTATTTCTTTCTGTGATTGGGTTAGCTCACTCAGGATGATATTTTCCAGTTCCAACCATTTGCCTACGAATTTCATAAACTCGTTGTTTTTGATAGCTGAGTAATATTCCATTGTGTAGATGTACCACATTTTCTGTATCCATTCCTCTGTTGAAGGGCATCTGGGTTCTTTCCATTTTCTGGCTATTATAAATAAGGCTGCGATGAACATAGTGGAGCACGTGTCTCTTTTATATGTTGAGGCATCTTTTGGGTATATGCCCAAGAGAGGTATAGCTGGATCCTCAGGCAGTTCAATGTCCAATTTTCTGAGGAACCTCCAGACTGATTTCCAGAATGGTTTTACCAGTCTGCAATCCCACCAACAATGGAGGAGTGTTCCTCTTTCTCCACATCCTCGCCAGCATCTGCTGTCACCTGAGTTTTTGATCTTAGCCATTCTCACTGGTGTGAGGTGAAATCTCAGGGTTGTTTTGATTTGCATTTCCCTTATGACTAAAGATGTTGAACATTTCTTTAGGTGTTTCTCAGCCATTCGGCATTCCTCAGCTGTGAATTCTTTGTTTAGCTCTGAACCCCATTTTTTAATAGGGTTATTTATTTCCCTGCGCTCTAACTTCTTGAGTTCTTTGTATATTTTGGATATAAGGCCTCTATCTGTTGTAGGATTGGTAAAGATCTTTTCCCAATCTGTTGGTTGCCGTTTTGTCCTAACCACAGTGTCCTTTGCCTTACAGAAGCTTTGCAGTTTTATGAGATCCCATTTGTCGATTCTTGATCTTAGAGCATAAGCCATTGGTGTTTGGTTCAGGAAACTTTCTCCAGTGCCCATGTGTTCCAGATGCTTCCCTAGTTTTTCTTCTATTAGTTTGAGTGTGTCTGGTTTGATGTGGAGGTCCTTGATCCACTTGGACTTAAGCTTTGTACAGGGTGATAAGCATGGATCGATCTGCATTCTTCTACATGTTGCCCTCCAGTTGAACCAGCACCATTTGCTGAAAATGCTATCTTTTTTCCATTGGATGGTTTTGGCTCCTTTGTCAAAAGTCAAGTGACCATAGGTGTGTGGGTTCATTTCTGGGTCTTCAATTCTATTCCATTGGTCTATCTGTCTGTCTCTGTACCAATACCATGCAGTTTTTAACACTATTGCTCTGTAATACTGCTTGAGTTCAGGGATAGTGATTCCCCCTGCAGTCCTTTTATTGTTGAGGATAGCTTTAGCTATCCTGGGTTTTTTGTTATTCCAGATGAATTTGCAAATTGTTCTGTCTAACTCTTTAAAGAATTGGATTGGTATTTTGATGGGGATTGCATTGAATCTGTAGATTGCTTTTGGTAAAATGGCCATTTTTACTATATTAATCCTGCCAATCCATGAGCATGGGAGACCTTTCCATCTTCTGAGGTCTTCTTCAATTTCTTCCCTCAGTGTCTTGAAGTTCTTATTGTACAGATCTTTTACTTGCTTGGTTAAAGTCACACCGAGGTACTTTATATTATTTGAGTCTATTATGAAGGGTGTCGTTTCCCTAGTTTCTTTCTCGGCTTGTTTCTCTTTTGTATAGAGGAAGGCAACTGGTTTATTTGAGTTAATTTTATACCCAGCCACTTTGCTGAAGTTGTTTATCAGCTTTAGTAGTTCTCTGGTGGAACTTTTGGGATCACTTAAATATACTATCATGTCATCTGCAAATAGTGATATTTTGACCTCTTCTTTTCCGATCTGTATCCCCTTGATCTCCTTTTGTTGTCTGATTGCTCTGGCTAGAACTTCAAGAACTATATTGAATAAGTAGGGAGAGAGTGGGCAGCCTTGTCTAGTCCCTGATTTTAGTGGGATTGCTTCAAGTTTCTCTCCATTTAGTTTAATGTTAGCAACTGGTTTGCTGTATATGGCTTTTACTATGTTTAGGTATGGGCCTTGAATTCCTATTCTTTCCAGGACTTTTATCATGAAGGGGTGTTGAATTTTGTCAAATGCTTTCTCAGCATCTAATGAAATGATCATGTGGTTCTGTTCTTTCAGTTTGTTTATATAATGGATCACGTTGATGGTTTTCCGTATATTAAACCATCCCTGCATGCCTGGGATGAAGCCTACTTGATCATGGTGGATGATTGTTTTGATGTGCTCTTGAATTCGGTTTGCCAGAATTATATTGAGTATTTTTGCGTCGATATTCATAAGGGAAATTGGTCTGAAGTTCTCTTTCTTTGTTGTGTCTTTGATGGTCTAGGTATAAGAGTAATTGTGGCTTCGTAGAAGGAATTCGGTAGGGCTCCATCTGTTTCAATTTTGTGGAATAGTTTGGATAATATTGGTATGAGGTCTTCTATGAAGGTTTGATAGAATTCTGCACTAAACCCGTCTGGACCTGGGCTCTTTTTGGTTGGGAGACCTTTAATGGCTGCTTCTATTTCCTTAGGAGTTATGGGGTTGTTTAACTGGTTTATCTGTTCCTGATTTAACTTCGATACCTGGTATCTGTCTAGGAAATTGTCCATTTCCTGAAGATTTTCAAATTTTGTTGAATGTAGGTTTTTATAGTAAGATCTGATGATTTTTTGAATTTCCTCTGAATCTGTAGTTATGTCTCCCTTTTCATTTCTGATTTTGTTAATTTGGACGCACTCTCTGTGTCCTATCGTTAGTCTGGCTAAGGGTTTATCTATCTTGTTGATTTTCTCAAAGAACCAACTTTTGGTTCTGTTGATACTTTCTATGGTCCTTTTTGTTTCTACTTGGTTGATTTCAGCTCTGAGTTTGATTATTTCCTGCCTTCTACTCCTCCTGGGTGTATTTGCTTCTTTTTGTTCTAGAGCTTTTAGGTGTGCTGTCAAGCTGCTGACATATGCTCTTTCCTGTTTCTTTCTGCAGGCACTCAGCGCTATGAGTTTTCCTCTTAGCACAGTTTTCATTGTGTCCCATAAGTTTGAGTATGTTGTATCTTCATTTTCATTAAATTCTAAAAAGATTTAATTTCTTTCTTTATTTCTTCCTTGACCAGGTTATCATTGAGTAGAGCATTGTTCAATTTCCACGTATATGTGGGAATTCTTCCCTTATTGTTATTGAAGACCAGTTTTAGGCCGTGGTGGTCCGATAGCACGCATGGGATTATTTCTATCTTTCTGTACCTTTTGAGACCCGTTTTTTGACCAATTATATGGTCAATTTTGGAGAAAGTACCATGAGGAGCTGAGAAGAAGGTATATATTTTGCTTTAGGATAGAATGTTCTATAAATATCCGTTAAGTCCATTTGGCTCATGACTTCTCTTAGTCTGTCGACATCACTGTTTAATTTCTGTTTCCATGATCTGTCCATTGATGAGAGTGGGGTGTTGAAATCTCCCACTATTATTGTGTGAGGTGCAATGTGTGTTTTGAGCTTTAGTAAGGTTTCTTTTACGTATGTAGGTGCCCTTGTATTTGGGGCATAGATATTTAGGATTGAGAGTTCATCTTGGTGGATTTTTCCTTTGATGAATATGAAGTGTCCTTCCTTATCTTTTTTGATGACTTTTAGTTGGAAATTGATTTTATTTGATATTAGAATGGCTACTCCAGCTTGCTTCTTCTGACCATTTGCTTGGAAATTTTTTTTCCAACCTTTCACTCTGAGGTAGTGTCTGTCTTTGTCTCTGAGGTGTGTTTCCTGTAGGCAGCAGAATGCAGGGTCCTCGTTGCGTATCCAGTTTGTTAATCTATGTCTTTATATTGGGGAGTTGAGGCCATTGATATTGAGAGATATTAAGGAATAGTGATTATTGTTTCCCTTTCTATTCATATTTGGATGTGAGGTTATGTTTGTGTGCTTTCATTCTCTTTGTTTTGTTGCCAAGACGATTAGTTTCTTGCTTCTTCTAGGGTATAGCTTGCCTCCTTATGTTGGGCTTTACCATTTATTATCCTTTGTAGTGCTGGATTTGTAGAAAGATATTGTGTAAATTTGGTTTTGTCATGGAATATCTTGGTTTCTCCATCAATGTTAATTGAGAGTTTTGCTGGATACAGTAACCTGGGCTGGCATTTGTGTTCTCTTAGGGTCTGTATGACATCAGTCCAGGATCTTCTGGCCTTCATAGTTTCTGGCGAGAAGTCTGGTGTGATTCTGATAGGTCTCCCTTTATATGTTACTTGACCTTTTTCCCTTACTGCTTTTAATATTCTTTCTTTATTTTGTGCGTTTGGTGTTTGACAATTATGTGACGGGAGGTGTTTCTTTTCTGGTCCAATCTATTTGGAGTTCTGTAGGCTTCTTGTATGTCTATGGGTATCTCTTTTTTTTAGGTTAGGGAAGTTTTCTTCTATGATTTTGTTGAAGATATTTAATGGTCCTTTGAGCTGGGAGTCTTCACTCTCTTCTATACCTATTATCCTTAGGTTTGATCTTCTCATTGAGTCCTGGATTTCCTGTATGTTTTGGACCAGTAGCTTTTTCCGCTTTACATTATCTTTGACAGTTGAGTCAATGATTTCTATGGAATCTTCTGCTCCTGAGATTCTCTCTTCCATCTCTTGTATTCTGTTGGTGAAGCTTGTATCTACAGCTCCTTGTCTCTTCTTTTGGTTTTCTATATCCAGGGTTGTTTCCATGTGTTCTTTCTTGATTGCTTCTATTTCCATTTTTAATTCCTTCAACTGTTTGATTGTGTTTTCCTGGAATTCTTTCAGGGATTTTTGCGATTCCTCTCTGTAGGCTTCTACTTGTTTATTAATGTTTTCCTGTGTTTCCCTAAGTGTGTTCATGTCTTTCTTGAAGTCCTCCAGCATCATGATCAAATATGATTTTGAAACTAGATCTTGCTTTTCTGGTGTGTTTGGATATTCCATGTTTGTTTTGGTGGGAGAATTGGGCTCCAATGATGGCATGTAGTCTTAGTTTCTGTTGCTTGGGTTCCTGCGCTTGCCTCTCGCCATCAGATTATCTCTAGTGTTACTTTGTTCTGCTATTTCTGACAGTGGCTAGACTGTCCTATAAGCCTGTGTGTCAGGAGTGCTGTAGACCTGTTTTCCTCTCTTTCAGTCAGTTATGGGGACAGTGTGTTCTGCTTTCGGGTGTGTAGTTTTTCTTCTCTACAGGTCTTCAGCTGTTCCTGTGGGCCTGTGTCTTGAGTTCACCAGGCAGCTTTCTTGCAGCAGAAAATTTGGTCTTACCTGTGGTCCCGAGGCTCAGGTTCGCTCGTGGGGTGCTGCCCAGGGGCTCTCTGCAGCGGCAGCAACCAGGAAGACCTGTGCTGCCCCTTCCGGGAGTTTCAGTGCACCAGGGTTCCAGATGGTCTTTGGCTTTTTCCTCTGGCGTCCGAGATGTGTGTGCAGGGAGCAGTCTCTTCTGGTTTCCCAGGCTTGTCTGCCTCTCTGAAGGTTTAGCTCTCCCTCCCACGGGATTTGGGAGCAGAGAACTGTTTATCCAGTCTGTTTCTTTCAGGTTCCGGCGGTGTCTCAGGCAGGTGTCCTGCCGCTCCTGGGCCCTCCCCCACGGGAGCCCAGAGGCCTTATACAGTTTCCTCTTGGGCTAGGGATGTGGGCAGGGGTGAGCAGTGTTGGTGGTCTCTTCCGCTCTGCAGCCTCAGGAGTGCCCACCTGACCAGGCGGTTGGGTCTCTCTCTCACCGGGTCTGGGAGCAGAGAGCTGCTGCGGGCCGGGATCCGCGGGTGTGGGACTTCCGGGAAACACAGAACGTGCCCGGTCCTAGAGAAATTCTGCTTCCGTGTGTCCCAAGCTCACCAGGCTGCTTTCTTGCAGCAGAAAATTTGGTCTTACCTGTGGTCCCGAGGCTCAGGTTCGCTCGTGGGGTCCGCCCAGGGGCTCTCTGCAGCGGCAGCAACAAGGAAGACCTGTGCCGCCCCTCCTAAGCTTAGTTTTAAGTGGTTCCAGACAGTAAAAAGCATACCTTTGCATATAGACAAACATGTGTTTCCCAGTCTAAATCACACATTCTTAGGCGAATTCTGTACATTCCGACTGGGAAAAGCATGTAGGAAGTCTACAAATCAGATAACACAAACCTTGTGTTTCACAAAGTGAATTGCTGTTACTTGGCGAATAAGCTTAGGTTTCAGTGGTACTAGACAGTAAAAAGCATAATTTTCTGGATAGACAAAACATGTGTCTCCCAGTCTCATTCACACATTCTTGCGAATTCTGTTCGTTCCAAGTGGGAAAACCTAGTAGGATGTTTACGTTTAGCCATGAACACACAGCTAGTGTTTCACAAAGTGAATTGCTTTTTCTTGGCGAATAGCTTAGTTTTAAGTGGTTCTAGACGATAAAAAGCATACTTTTCTATATACAGAAATCATGAGTTTCCCAGTCTGAATCGCACATTCTTAGGCGAATTCTGTTCGTTCCAACTGGGAAAAGCATGTAGGAAGTTTACAAATCAGATAAACACAAACCTTGTGTTTCACAAAGTGAATTGCTGTTACTTGGTGAATAAGCTTAGTTTTAAGTGGTCCTAGACTGTAAAAAGCATACTTTTCTGGATAGACAAAACATGTGTTTCCCAGTCTCATTCACACATTCTTTTGCGAATTCTGTTCGTTCCAAGAGGGAAAAGCTTGTAGGATATTTACGTTTACACAGGAAAACACAGCCAGTGTTTCGCGAAGTGAATTGCTTTTTCTAGGCGAGTAAACTTAGTTATAAATGGCTCTAGACAGTAAAAAGTATACTTTTCTACAGAGACAAAACCTGCGTTTCCCAGTCTAAATCGCACATTCTTAGGCGAATTCTGTTCGTTCCAATTGTGAAAAACGTGTAGGCGAACTTGGCGAATAAGCCTACTTTTAAGTGGTAGTAGACGGTAAAAAGCATACTTTTCTGGATAGACAAACATGTGTTTCCCAGTCTCATTCACACATTCTTTTGCAAATTCTGTTCGTTCCAAGTGGGAAAAGCTAGTAGGATGTTTACTTTTACCCATGAACACACAGCTAGTGTTTCACAAAGTGAATTGCTTTTTTTGGCGAGTAAGCTTAGTTTTAAGTTCTTCCAGACGGTAAAAAGCATACTTTTCTATATAGACAAAACATGCGATTCCCAGTCTAAATCACACATTCTTAGGCAAATTCTGTTCGTTCCGACTGGGAAAAGCGTGTAGGAAGTTTACAAATCAGATAAACACAAACCTTGTGTTTCACAAAGTGAATTGCTGTTACTTGGCGAATTAAGCTTAGTTTAAAGTGGTACTAGACGGTAAAAAGCATACATTTCTGGATAGACAAACGTGTTTCCCAGTCTGATTCACACAATCTTTTGCGAATTCCGTTCGTTCCAAGAGGGAAAAGCTTGTAGGATATTTACGTTTACACAGGAAAACACAGCCAGTGTTTCACAAAGTGAATTGCTTTTTCTAGGCGAGTAAACTTAGTTATAAGTGGCTCTAGACGGTAAAAAGTAAACTTTTCTACATAGACAAAACATGCGTTTCCCAGTCTAAATCGCACATTCTTTTTTTTTTTTTTTTTTATTATTAACTTGAGTATTTCTTATATACATTTCGAGTGTTATTCCCGTTCCCGGTTTCCGGGCAAACATCCCCCTCCCCCCTCCCCTTCCTTATGGGTGTTCCCCTCCCGACCCTCCCCCCATTGCAGCCCTCCCCCCATAGACTAGTTCACTGGGGGTTCAGTCTTAGCAGGACCCAGGGCTTCCCCTTCCACTGGTGCTCTTACTAGGATATTCATTGCTACCTATGAGGTCAGAGTCCAGGGTCAGTCCATGTATAGTCTTTAGGTAGTGGCTTAGTCCCTGGAAGCTCCTGTTGCTTGGCATTGTTGTACTTTTGGGGTCTCGAGCCCCTTCAAGCTCTTCCAGTTCTTTCTCTGATTCCTTCAATAGGGGACCTATTCTCAGTTCAGTGGTTTGCTGCTGACATTCTCCTATGTATTTGCTGTATTCTGGCTGTGTCTCTCAGGTGCGATCTACATCCGGCTCCTGTCGGTCTGCACTTCTTTGCTTCATCCATCTTGTCTAATTGGGTGGCTGTATATGTATGGGCCACATATGGGGCAGGCTCTGAATGGGTGTTCCTTCAGTCTCTATTTAATCTTTGCCTCTCCCTTCCCTGCCAGGGGTATTCTTTTTCCTCATTTAAAGAAGGAGTGAAGCATTCACATTTTGATCATCCGTCTTGAGTTTCGTTTGTTCTAGGGATCTAGGGTAATTCAAGCATTTGGGCTAATAGCCACTTATCAATGAGTGCATACCATGTATTTCTTTCTGTGATTGGGTTAGCTCACTCAGGATGATATTTTCCAGTTCCAACCATTTGCCTACGAATTTCATAAACTCGTTGTTTTTGATAGCTGAGTAATATTCCATTGTGTAGATGTACCACATTTTCTGTATCCATTCCTCTGTTGAAGGGCATCTGGGTTCTTTCCATTTTCTGGCTATTATAAATAAGGCTGCGATGAACATAGTGGAGCACGTGTCTCTTTTATATGTTGAGGCATCTTTTGGGTATATGCCCAAGAGAGGTATAGCTGGATCCTCAGGCAGTTCAATGTCCAATTTTCTGAGGAACCTCCAGACTGATTTCCAGAATGGTTTTACCAGTCTGCAATCCCACCAACAATGGAGGAGTGTTCCTCTTTCTCCACATCCTCGCCAGCATCTGCTGTCACCTGAGTTTTTGATCTTAGCCATTCTCACTGGTGTGAGGTGAAATCTCAGGGTTGTTTTGATTTGCATTTCCCTTATGACTAAAGATGTTGAACATTTCTTTAGGTGTTTCTCAGCCATTCGGCATTCCTCAGCTGTGAATTCTTTGTTTAGCTCTGAACCCCATTTTTTAATAGGGTTATTTGTTTCCCTGCGCTCTAACTTCTTGTGTTCTTTGTATATTTTGGATATAAGGCCTCTATCTGTTGTAGGATTGGTAAAGATCTTTTCCCAATCTGTTGGTTGCCGTTTTGTCCTAACCACAGTGTCCTTTGCCTTACAGAAGCATTGCAGTTTTATGAGATCCCATTTGTCGATTCTTGATCTTAGAGCATAAGCCATTGGTGTTTTTTTCAGGAAACTTTCTCCAGTGCCCATGTGTTCCAGATGCTTCCCTAGTTTTTCTTCTATTAGTTTGAGTGTGTCTGGTTTGATGTGGAGGTCCTTGATCCACTTGGACTTAAGCTTTGTACAGGGTGATAAGCATGGATCGATCTGCATTCTTCTACATGTTGCCCTCCAGTTGAACCAGCACCATTTGCTGAAAATGCTATCTTTTTTCCATTGGATGGTTTTGGCTCCTTTGTCAAAAGTCAAGTGACCATAGGTGTGTGGGTTCATTTCTGGGTCTTCAATTCTATTCCATTGGTCTATCTGTCTGTCTCTGTACCAATACCATGCAGTTTTTAACACTATTGCTCTGTAATACTGCTTGAGTTCAGGGATAGTGATACCCCCTGCAGTCCTTTTATTGTTGAGGATAGCTTTAGCTATCCTGGGTTTTTTGTTATTCCAGATGAATTTGCAAATTGTTCTGTCTAACTCTTTAAAGAATTGGATTGGTATTTTGATGGGGATTGCATTGAATCTGTAGATTGCTTTTGGTAAAATGGCCATTTTTACTATATTAATCCTGCCAATCCATGAGCATGGGAGACCTTTCCATCTTCTGAGGTCTTCTTCAATTTCTTCCCTCAGTGTCTTGAAGTTCTTATTGTACAGATCTTTTACTTGCTTGGTTAAAGTCACACCGAGGTACTTTATATTATTTGGGTCTATTATGAAGGGTGTCGTTTCCCTAGTTTCTTTCTCGGCTTGTTTCTCTTTTGTATAGAGGAAGGCAACTGGTTTATTTGAGTTAATTTTATACCCAGCCACTTTGCTGAAGTTGTTTATCAGCTTTAGTAGTTCTCTGGTGGAACTTTTGGGATCACTTAAATATACTATCATGTCATCTGCAAATAGTGATATTTTGACCTCTTCTTTTCCGATCTGTATCCCCTTGATCTCCTTTTGTTGTCTGATTGCTCTGGCTAGAACTTCAAGAACTATATTGAATAAGTAGGGAGAGAGTGGGCAGCCTTGTCTAGTCCCTGATTTTAGTGGGATTGCTTCAAGTTTCTCTCCATTTAGTTTAATGTTAGCAACTGGTTTGCTGTATATGGCTTTTACTATGTTTAGGTATGGGCCTTGAATTCCTATTCTTTCCAGGACTTTTATCATGAAGGGGTGTTGAATTTTGTCAAATGCTTTCTCAGCATCTAATGAAATGATCATGTGGTTCTGTTCTTTCAGTTTGTTTATATAATGGATCACGTTGATGGTTTTCCGTATATTAAACCATCCCTGCATGCCTGGGATGAAGCCTACTTGATCATGGTGGATGACTGTTTTGATGTGCTCTTGAATTCGGTTTGCCAGAATTTTATTGAGTATTTTTGCGTCGATATTCATAAGGGAAATTGGTCTGAAGTTCTCTTTCTTTGTTGTGTCTTTGTGTGGTTTAGGTATAAGAGTAATTGTGGCTTCGTAGAAGGAATTTGGTAGGGCTCCATCTGTTTCAATTTTGTGAAATAGTTTGGATAATATTGGTATGAGGTCTTCTATGAAGGTTTGATAGAATTCTGCACTAAACCCGTCTGGACCTGTGCTCTTTTTGGTTGGGAGACCTTTAATGACTGCTTCTATTTACTTAGGAGTTATGGGGTTGTTTAACTGGTTTATCTGTTCCTGATTTAACTTCGATACCTGGTATCTGTCTAGGAAATTGTCCATTTCCTGAAGATTTTCAAATTTTGTTGAATATAGGTTTTTATAGTAAGATCTGATGATTTTTTGAATTTCCTCTGAATCTGTAGTTATGTATCCCTTTTCATTTCTGATTTTGTTAATTTGGACGCACTCTCTGTGTCCTATCGTTAGTCTGGCTAAGGGTTTATCTATCTTGTTGATTTTCTCAAAGAACCAACTTTTGGTTCTGTTGATACTTTCTATGGTCCTTTTTGTTTCTACTTGGTTGATTTCAGCTCTGTGTTTGATTATTTCCTGCCTTCTACTCTTCCTGGGTGTATTTGCTTCTTTTTGTTCTAGAGCTTTTAGGTGTGCTGTCAAGCTGCTGACATATGCTCTTTCCTGTTTCTTTCTGCAGGCACTCAGCGCTATGAGTTTTCCTCTTAGCACAGCTTTCATTGTGTCCCATAAGTTTGAGTATGTTGTATCTTCATTTTCATTAAATTCTAAAAAGTTTTTAATTTCTTTCTTTATTTCTTCCTTGACCAGGTTATCATTGAGTAGAGCATTGTTCAATTTCCACGTATATGTGGGCATTCTTCCCTTATTGTTATTGAAGATCAGTTTTAGGCCGTGGTGGTCCGATAGCACGCATGGGATTATTTCTATCTTTCTGTACCTGTTGAGGCCCGTTTTTTGACCAATTATATGGTCAATTTTGGAGAAAGTACCATGAGGAGCTGAGAAGAAGGTATATCCTTTTGCTTTAGGATAGAATGTTCTATAAATATCCGTTAAGTCCATTTGGCTCATGACTTCTCTTAGTCTGTCGACATCACTGTTTAATTTCTGTTTCCATGATCTGTCCATTGATGAGAGTGGGGTGTTGAAATCTCCCACTATTATTGTGTGAGGTGCAATGTGTGTTTTGAGCTTTAGTAAGGTTTCTTTTACGTATGTAGGTGCCCTTGTATTTGGGGCATAGATATTTAGGATTGAGAGTTCCTCTTGGTGGACTTTCCTTTGATGATTATGAAGTGTCCTTCCTTATCTTTTTTAATGACTTTTAGTTGGAAATTGATTTTATTTGATATTAGAATGGCTACTCCAGCTTGCTTCTTCTGACCATTTGCTTGGGAAGTTGTTTTCCAGCCTTTCACTCTGAGGTAGTGTCTGTCTTTGTCTCTGAGGTGTGTTTCCTGTAGGCAGCAGAATGCAGGGTCCTCCTTGCGTATCCAGTTTGTTAATCTATGACTTTTTATTGGGGAGTTGAGGCCATTGATATTGAGAGATATTAAGGAATAGTGATTATTGTTTCCCTTTCTATTCATATTTGGATGTGAGGTTATGTTTGTGTGCTTTCATTCTCTTTGTTTTGTTGCCAAGACGATTAGTTTCTTGCTTCTTCTAGGGTATAGCTTGCCTCCTTATGTTGGGCTTTACCATTTATTATCCTTTGTAGTGCTGGATTTGTAGAAAGATATTGTGTAAATTTGGTTTTGTCATGGAATATCTTGGTTTCTCCATCAATGTTAATTGAGAGTTTTGCTGGATACAGTAACCTGGGCTGGCATTTGTGTTCTCTTAGGGTCTGTATGACATCAGTCCAGGATCTTCTGGCCTTCATAGTTTCTGGCGAGAAGTCTGGTGTGATTCTGATAGGTCTCCCTTTATATGTTACTTGACCTTTTTCCCTTACTGCTTTTAATATTCTTTCTTTATTTTGTGCGTTTGGTGTTTTGACAATTATGTGACGGGAGGTGTTTCTTTTCTGGTCCAATCTATTTGGAGTTCTGTAGGCTTCTTGTATGTCTATGGGTATCTCTTTTTTTTAGGTTAGGGAAGTTTTCTTCTATGATTTTGTTGAAGATATTTACTGGTCCTTTGAGCTGGGAGTCTTCACTCTCTTCTATACCTATTATCCTTAGGTTTGATCTTCTCATTGAGTCCTGGATTTCCTGTATGTTTTGGACCAGTAGCTTTTTCCGCTTTACATTATCTTTGACAGTTGAGTCAATGATTTCTATGGAATCTTCTGCTCCTGAGATTCTCTCTTCCATCTCTTGTATTCTGTTGGTGAAGCTTGTATCTACAGCTCCTTGTCTCTTCTTTTGGTTTTCTATATCCAGGGTTGTTTCCATGTGTTCTTTCTTGATTGCTTCTATTTCCATTTTTAATTCCTTCAACTGTTTGATTGTGTTTTCCTGGAATTCTTTCAGGGATTTTTGCGATTCCTCTCTGTAGGCTTCTACTTGTTTATTAATGTTTTCCTGTGTTTCCCTAAGTGTGTTCATGTCTTTCTTGAAGTCCTCCAGCATCATGATCAAATATGATTTTGAAACTAGATCTTGCTTTTCTGGTGTGTTTGGATATTCCATGTTTGTTTTGGTGGGAGAATTGGGCTCCAATGATGGCATGTAGTCTTGGTTTCTGTTGCTTGGGTTCCTGCGCTTGCCTCTCGCCATCAGATTATCTCTAGTGTTACTTTGTTCTGCTATTTCTGACAGTGGCTAGACTGTCCTATAAGCCTGTGTGTCAGGAGTGCTGTAGACCTGTTTTCCTCTCCTTCAGTCAGTTATGGAGACAGTGTGTTCTGCTTTCGGGTGTGTAGTTTTTCCTCTCTACAGGTCTTCAGCTGTTCCTGTGGGCCTGTGTCTTGAGTTCACCAGGCAGCTTTCTTGCAGCAGAAAATTTGGTCTTACCTGTGGTCCCGAGGCTCAGGTTCGCTCGTGGGGTGCTGCCCAGGGGCTCTCTGCAGCGGCAGCAACCAGGAAGACCTGTGCTGCCCCTTCCGGGAGCTTCAGTGCACCAGGGTTCCAGATGGTCTTTGGCTTTTTCCTCTGGCGTCCGAGATGTGTGTGCAGGGAGCAGTCTCTTCTGGTTTCCCAGGCTTGTCTGCCTCTCTGAAGGTTTAGCTCTCCCTCCCACGGGATTTGGGTGAAGAGAACTGTTTATCCGGTCTGTTTCTTTCAGGTTCCGGCGGTGTCTCAGGCAGGTGTCCTGCCGCTCCTGGGCCCTCCCCCACGGGAGCCCAGAGGCCTTATACAGTTTCCTCTTGGGCTAGGGATGTGGGCAGGGGTGAGCAGTGTTGGTGGTCTCTTCCGCTCTGCAGCCTCAGGAGTGCCCACCTGACCAGGCGGTTGGGTCTCTCTCTCACCGGGTCTGGGAGCAGAGAGCTGCTGCGGGCCGGGATCCGCGGGTGTGGGACTTCTGGGAAACACAGAACGTGCCCGGTCCTAGAGAAATTCTGCTTCCGTGTGTCCCAAGCTCACCAGGCTGCTTTCTTGCAGCAGAAAATTTGGTCTTACCTGTGGTCCCGAGGCTCAGGTTCGCTCGTGGGGTTCCGCCCAGGGGCTCTCTGCAGCGGCAGCAACAAGGAAGAACTGTGCCGCCCCTCCTAAGCTTAGTTTTAAGTGCTTCCAGACAGTAAAAAGCATACCTTTGCATATAGACAAACATGTGTTTCCCAGTCTAAATCACACATTCTTAGGCGAATTCTGTACATTCCGACTGGGAAAAGCATGTAGGAAGTCTACAAATCAGATAAACACAAACCTTGTGTTTCACAAAGTGAATTGCTGTTACTTGGCGAATAAGCTTAGGTTTCAGTGGTACTAGACAGTAAAAAGCATAATTTTCTGGATAGACAAAACATGTGTCTCCCAGTCTCATTCACACATTCTTTTGCGAATTCTGTTCGTTCCAATGGGAAAACATAGTAGGATGTTTACATTTAGCCATGAACACACAGCTAGTGTTTCACAAAGTGAATTGCTTCTTCTTGGCGAATAGCTTAGTTTTAAGTGGTTCTAGACGATAAAAAGCATACTTTTCTATATACACAAATCATGCGTTTCCCAGTCTGAATCGCACATTCTTAGGCGAATTCTGTTCGTTCCAACTGGGAAAAGCATGTAGGAAGTTTACAAATCAGATAAACACAAACCTTGTGTTTCACAAAGTGAATTGCTGTTACTTGGTGAATAAGCTTTGTTTTAAGTGGTCCTAGACTGTAAAAAGCATACTTTTCTGGATAGACAAAACATGTGTTTCCCAGTCTCATTCACACATTCTTTTGCGAATTCTGTTCGTTCCAAGAGGGAAAAGCTTGTAGGATATTTACGTTTACACAGGAAAACACAGCCAGTGTTTCGCGAAGCGAATTGCTTTTTCTAGGCGAGTAAACTTAGTTATAAATGGCTCTAGACAGTAAAAAGTATACTTTTCTACAGAGACAAAACCTGCGTTTCCCAGTCTAAATCGCACATTCTTAGGCGAATTCTGTTCGTTCCAATTGTGAAAAACGTGTAGGCGAACTTGGCGAATAAGCCTACTTTTAAGTGGTAGTAGACGGTAAAAAGCATACTTTTCTGGATAGACAAACATGTGTTTCCCAGTCTCATTCACACATTCTTTTGCAAATTCTGTTCGTTCCAAGTGGGAAAAGCTAGTAGGATGTTTACTTTTACCCATGAACACACAGCTAGTGTTTCACAAAGTGAATTGCTTTTTCTTGGCGAGTAAGCTTAGTTTTAAGTGCTTCCAGACGGTAAAAAGCATACTTTTCTATATAGACAAAACATGCGATTCCCAGTCTAAATCACACATTCTTAGGCAAATTCTGTTCGTTCCGACTGGGAAAAGCGTGTAGGAAGTTTACAAATCAGATAAACACAAACCTTGTGTTTCACAAAGTGAATTGCTGTTACTTGGCGAATTAAGCTTAGTTTGAAGTGGTACTAGACGGTAAAAAGCATACTTTTCTGGATAGACAAACGTGTTTCCCAGTCTGATTCACACATTCTTTTGCGAATTCTGTTCGTTCCAAGAGGGAAAAGCTTGTAGGATATTTACGTTTACACAGGAAAACACAGCCAGTGTTTCACAAAGTGAATTGCTTTTTCTAGGCGAGTAAACTTAGTTATAAGTGGCTCTAGACGGTAAAAAGTATACTTTTCTACATAGACAAAACATGCGTTTCCCAGTCTAAATCGCACATTCTTTTTTTTTTTTTTATTATTATTAACTTGAGTATTTCTTATATACATTTCGAGTGTTATTCCCTTTCCCGGTTTCCGGGCAAACATCCCCCTCCCCCCTCCCCTTCCTTATGGGTGTTCCCCTCCCGACCCTCCCCCCATTGCAGCCCTCCCCCCATAGACTAGTTCACTGGGGGTTCAGTCTTAGCAGGACCCAGGGCTTCCCCTTCCACTGGTGCTCTTACTAGGATATTCATTGCTACCTATGAGGTCAGAGTCCAGGGTCAGTCCATGTATAGTCTTTAGGTAGTGGCTTAGTCCCTGGAAGCTCTGGTTGCTTGGCATTGTTGTACTTTTGGGGTCTCGAGCCCCTTCAAGCTCTTCCAGTTCTTTCTCTGATTCCTTCAATAGGGGACCTATTCTCAGTTCAGTGGTTTGCTGCTGACATTCTCCTATGTATTTGCTGTATTCTGGCTGTGTCTCTCAGGAGCGATCTACATCCGGCTCCTGTCGGTCTGCACTTCTTTGCTTCATCCATCTTGTCTAATTGGGTGGCTGTATATGTATGGGCCACATATGGGGCAGGCTCTGAATGGGTGTTCCTTCAGTCTCTGTTTTAATCTTTGCCCCTCCCTTCCCTGCCAGGGGTATTCTTTTTCCTCATTTAAAGAAGGAGTGAAGCATTCACATTTTGATCATCCGTCTTGAGTTTCGTTTGTTCTAGGGATCTAGGGTAATTCAAGCATTTGGGCTAATAGCCACTTATCAATGAGTGCATACCATGTATTTCTTTCTGTGATTGGGTTAGCTCACTCAGGATGATATTTTCCAGTTCCAACCATTTGCCTACGAATTTCATAAACTCGTTGTTTTTGATAGCTGAGTAATATTCCATTGTGTAGATGTACCACATTTTCTGTATCCATTCCTCTGTTGAAGGGCATCTGGGTTCTTTCCATTTTCTGGCTATTATAAATAAGGCTGCGATGAACATAGTGGAGCACGTGTCTCTTTTATATGTTGAGGCATCTTTTGGGTATATGCCCAAGAGAGGTATAGCTGGATCCTCAGGCAGTTCAATGTCCAATTTTCTGAGGAACCTCCAGACTGATTTCCAGAATGGTTTTACCAGTCTGCAATCCCACCAACAATGGAGGAGTGTTCCTCTTTCTCCACATCCTCGCCAGCATCTGCTGTCACCTGAGTTTTTGATCTTAGCCATTCTCACTGGTGTGAGGTGAAATCTCAGGGTTGTTTTGATTTGCATTTCCCTTATGACTAAAGATGTTGAACATTTCTTTAGGTGTTTCTCAGCCATTCGGCATTCCTCAGCTGTGAATTCTTTGTTTAGCTCTGAACCCCATTTTTTAATAGGGTTATTTATTTCCCTGCGCTCTAACTTCTTGAGTTCTTTGTATATTTTGGATATAAGGCCTCTATCTGTTGTAGGATTGGTAAAGATCTTTTCCCAATCTGTTGGTTGCCGTTTTGTCCTAACCACAGTGTCCTTTGCCTTACAGAAGCTTTGCAGTTTTATGAGATCCCATTTGTCGATTCTTGATCTTAGAGCATAAGCCATTGGTGTTTGGTTCAGGAAACTTTCTCCAGTGCCCATGTGTTCCAGATGCTTCCCTAGTTTTTCTTCTATTAGTTTGAGTGTGTCTGGTTTGATGTGGAGGTCCTTGATCCACTTGGACTTAAGCTTTGTACAGGGTGATAAGCATGGATCGATCTGCATTCTTCTACATGTTGCCCTCCAGTTAAACCAGCACCATTTGCTGAAAATGCTATCTTTTTTCCATTGGATGGTTTTGGCTCCTTTGTCAAAAGTCAAGTGACCATAGGTGTGTGGGTTCATTTCTGGGTCTTCAATTCTATTCCATTGGTCTATCTGTCTGTCTCTGTACCAATACCATGCAGTTTTTAACACTATTGCTCTGTAATACTGCTTGAGTTCAGGGATAGTGATTCCCCCTGCAGTCCTTTTATTGTTGAGGATAGCTTTAGCTATCCTGGGTTTTTTGTTATTCCAGATGAATTTGCAAATTGTTCTGTCTAACTCTTTAAAGAATTGGATTGGTATTTTGATGGGGATTGCATTGAATCTGTAGATTGCTTTTGGTAAAATGGCCATTTTTACTATATTAATCCTGCCAATCCATGAGCATGGGAGACCTTTCCATCTTCTGAGGTCTTCTTCAATTTCTTCCCTCAGTGTCTTGAAGTTCTTATTGTACAGATCTTTTACTTGCTTGGTTAAAGTCACACCGAGGTACTTTATATTATTTGGGTCTATTATGAAGGGTGTCGTTTCCCTAGTTTCTTTCTCGGCTTGTTTCTCTTTTGTATAGAGGAAGGCAACTGGTTTATTTGAGTTAATTTTATACCCAGCCACTTTGCTGAAGTTGTTTATCAGCTTTAGTAGTTCTCTGGTGGAACTTTTGGGATCACTTAAATATACTATCATGTCATCTGCAAATAGTGATATTTTGACCTCTTCTTTTCCGATCTGTATCCCCTTGATCTCCTTTTGTTGTCTGATTGCTCTGGCTAGAACTTCAAGAACTATATTGAATAAGTAGGGAGAGAGTGGGCAGCCTTGTCTAGTCCCTGATTTTAGTGGGATTGCTTCAAGTTTCTCTCCATTTAGTTTAATGTTAGCAACTGGTTTGCTGTATATGGCTTTTACTATGTTTAGGTATGGGCCTTGAATTCCTATTCTTTCCAGGACTTTTATCATGAAGGGGTGTTGAATTTTGTCAAATGCTTTCTTAGCATCTAATGAAATGATCATGTGGTTCTGTTCTTTCAGTTTGTTTATATAATGGATCACGTTGATGGTTTTCCGTATATTAAACCATCCCTGCATGCCTGGGATGAAGCCTACTTGATCATGGTGGATGATTGTTTTGATGTGCTCTTGAATTCGGTTTGCCAGAATTTTATTGAGTATTTTTGCGTCGATATTCATAAGGGAAATTGGTCTGAAGTTCTCTTTCTTTGTTGTGTCTTTGTGTGGTTTAGGTATAAGAGTAATTGTGGCTTCGTAGAAGGAATTCGGTAGGGCTCCATCTGTTTCAATTTTGTGGAATAGTTTGCATAATATTGGTATGAGGTCTTCTATGAAGGTTTGATAGAATTCTGCACTAAACCCGTCTGGACCTGGGCTCTTTTTGGTTGGGAGACCTTTAATGGCTGCTTCTATTTCCTTAGGAGTTATGGGGTTGTTTAACTGGTTTATCTGTTCCTGATTTAACTTCGATACCTGGTATCTGTCTAGGAAATTGTCCATTTCCTGAAGATTTTCAAATTTTGTTGAATGTAGGTTTTTATAGTAAGATCTGATGATTTTTTGAATTTCCTCTGAATCTGTAGTTATGTCTCCCTTTTCATTTCTGATTTTGTTAATTTGGACGCACTCTCTGTGTCCTATCGTTAGTCTGGCTAAGGGTTTATCTATCTTGTTGATTTTCTCAAAGAACCAACTTTTGGTTCTGTTGATACTTTCTATGGTCCTTTTTGTTTCTACTTGGTTGATTTCAGCTCTGAGTTTGATTATTTCCTGCCTTCTACTCCTCCTGGGTGTATTTGCTTCTTTTTGTTCTAGAGCTTTTAGGTGTGCTGTCAAGCTGCTGACATATGCTCTTTCCTGTTTCTTTCTGCAGGCACTCAGCGCTATGAGTTTTCCTCTTAGCACAGCTTTCATTGTGTCCCATAAGTTTGAGTATGTTGTATCTTCATTTTCATTAAATTCTAAAAAGATTTAATTTCTTTCTTTATTTCTTCCTTGACCAGGTTATCATTGAGTAGAGCATTGTTCAATTTCCACGTATATGTGGGAATTCTTCCCTTATTGTTATTGAAGACCAGTTTTAGGCCGTGGTGGTCCGATAGCACGCATGGGATTATTTCTATCTTTCTGTACCTGTTGAGACCCGTTTTTTGACCAATTATATGGTCAATTTTGGAGAAAGTACCATGAGGAGCTGAGAAGAAGGTATATATTTTGCTTTAGGATAGAATGTTCTATAAATATCCGTTAAGTCCATTTGGCTCATGACTTCTCTTAGTCTGTCGACATCACTGTTTAATTTCTGTTTCCATGATCTGTCCATTGATGAGAGTGGGGTGTTGAAATCTCCCACTATTATTGTGTGAGGTGCAATGTGTGTTTTGAGCTTTAGTAAGGTTTCTTTTACGTATGTAGGTGCCCTTGTATTTGGGGCATAGATATTTAGGATTGAGAGTTCATCTTGGTGGATTTTTCCTTTGATGAATATGAAGTGTCCTTCCTTATCTTTTTTGATGACTTTTAGTTGGAAATTGATTTTATTTGATATTAGAATGGCTACTCCAGCTTGCTTCTTCTGACCATTAGCTTGGAAATTTTTTTTCCAACCTTTCACTCTGAGGTAGTGTCTGTCTTTGTCTCTGAGGTGTGTTTCCTGTAGGCAGCAGAATGCAGGGTCCTCGTTGCGTATCTAGTTTGTTAATCTATGTCTTTATATTGGGGAGTTGAGGCCATTGATATTGAGAGATATTAAGGAATAGTGATTATTGTTTCCCTTTCTATTCATATTTGGATGTGAGGTTATGTTTGTGTGCTTTCATTCTCTTTGTTTTGTTGCCAAGACGATTAGTTTCTTGCTTCTTCTAGGGTATAGCTTGCCTCCTTATGTTGGGCTTTACCATTTATTATCCTTTGTAGTGCTGGATTTGTAGAAAGATATTGTGTAAATTTGGTTTTGTCATGGAATATCTTGGTTTCTCCATCAATGTTAATTGAGAGTTTTGCTGGATACAGTAACCTGGGCTGGCATTTGTGTTCTCTTAGGGTCTGTATGACATCAGTCCAGGATCTTCTGGCCTTCATAGTTTCTGGCGAGAAGTCTGGTGTGATTCTGATAGGTCTCCCTTTATATGTTACTTGACCTTTTTCCCTTACTGCTTTTAATATTCTTTCTTTATTTTGTGCGTTTGGTGTTTTGACAATTATGTGACGGGAGGTGTTTCTTTTCTGGTCCAATCTATTTGGAGTTCTGTAGGCTTCTTGTATGTCTATGGGTATCTCTTTTTTTTAGGTTAGGGAAGTTTTCTTCTATGATTTTGTTGAAGATATTTACTGGTCCTTTGAGCTAGGAGTCTTCACTCTCTTCTATACCTATTATCCTTAGGTTTGATCTTCTCATTGAGTCCTGGATTTCCTGTATGTTTTGGACCAGTAGCTTTTTCCGCTTTACATTATCTTTGACAGTTGAGTCAATGATTTCTATGGAATCTTCTGCTCCTGAGATTCTCTCTTCCATCTCTTGTATTCTGTTGGTGAAGCTTGTATCTACAGCTCCTTGTCTCTTCTTTTGGTTTTCTATATCCAGGGTTGTTTCCATGTGTTCTTTCTTGATTGCTTCTATTTCCATTTTTAATTCCTTCAACTGTTTGATTGTGTTTTCCTGGAATTCTTTCAGGGTATTTTGCGATTCCTCCCTGTAGGCTTCTACTTGTTTATTAATGTTTTCCTGTGTTTCCCTAAGTGTGTTCATGTCTTTCTTGAAGTCCTCCAGCATCATGATCAAATATGATTTTGAAACTAGATCTTGCTTTTCTGGTGTGTTTGGATATTCCATGTTTGTTTTGGTGGGAGAATTGGGCTCCAATGATGGCATGTAGTCTTGGTTTCTGTTGCTTGGGTTCCTGCGCTTGCCTCTCGCCATCAGATTATCTCTAGTGTTACTTTGTTCTGCTATTTCTGACAGTGGCTAGACTGTCCTATAAGCCTGTGTGTCAGGAGTGCTGTAGACCTGTTTTCCTCTCTTTCAGTCAGTTATGGGGACAGTGTGTTCTGCTTTCAGGTGTGTAGTTTTTCCTGTCTACAGGTCTTCAGCTGTTCCTGTGGGCCTGTGTCTTGAGTTCACCAGGCAGCTTTCTTGCAGCAGAAAATTTGGTCTTACCTGTGGTCCCGAGGCTCAGGTTCGCTCGTGGGGTGCTGCCCAGGGGCTCTCTGCAGCGGCAGCAACCAGGAAGACCTGTGCTGCCCCTTCCGGGAGCTTCAGTGCACCAGGGTTCCAGATGGTCTTTGGCTTTTTCCTCTGGCGTCCGAGATGTGTGTGCAGGGAGCAGTCTCTTCTGGTTTTCCAGGCTTGTCTGCCTCTCTGAAGGTTTAGCTCTCCCTCCCACGGGATTTGGGTGCAGAGAACTGTTTATCCGGTCTGTTTCTTTCAGGTTCCGGAGGTGTCTCAGGCAGGTGTCCTGCCGCTCCTGGGCCCTCCCCCACGGGAGCCCAGAGGCCTTATACAGTTTCCTCTTGGGCTAGGGATGTGGGCAGGGGTGAGCAGTGTTGGTGGTCTCTTCCGCTCTGCAGCCTCAGGAGTGCCCACCTGACCAGGCGGTTGGGTCTCTCTCTCACCAGGTCTGGGAGCAGAGAGCTGCTGCGGGCCGGGATCCGCGGGTGTGGGACTTCCGGGAAACACAGAACGTGCTGGGTCCTAGAGAAATTCTGCTTCCGTGTGTCCCAAGCTCACCAGGCAGCTTTCTTGCAGCAGAATATTTGGTCTTACCTGTGGTCCCGAGGCTCAGCTTCGCTCGTGGTGTGCCGCCCAGGGGCTCTCTGCAGCGGCAGCAACAAGGAAGACCTGTGCCGCCCCTCGAAAGCTTAGTTTTAAGTGGTTCCAGACAGTAAAAAGCATACCTTTCCATATAGACAAACATGTGTTTCCCAGTCTAAATCAGACATTCTTAGGCGAATTCTGTTCATTCCGACTGGGAAAAGCATGTAGGAAGTCTCCAAATCAGATAACACAAACCTTGTGTTTCACAAAGTGAATTGCTGTTACTTGGCGAATAAGCTTAGGTTTCAGTGGTACTAGACAGTAAAAAGCATAATTTTCTGGATAGACAAAACATGTGTCTCCCAGTCTCATTCACACATTCTTGCGAATTCTGTTCGTTCCAAGTGGGAAAACCTAGTAGGATGTTTACGTTTAGCCATGAACACACAGCTACTGTTTCACAAAGTGAATTGCTTTTTCTTGGCGAATAGCTTAGTTTTAAGTGGTTCTAGACGATAAAAAGCATACTTTTCTATATACAGAAATCATGAGTTTCCCAGTCTGAATCGCACATTCTTAGGCGAATTCTGTTCGTTCCAACTGGGAAAAGCATGTAGGAAGTTTACAAATCAGATAAACACAAACCTTGTGTTTCACAAAGTGAATTGCTGTTACTTGGTGAATAAGCTTAGTTTTAAGTGGTCCTAGACTGTAAAAAGCATACTTTTCTGGATAGACAAAACATGTGTTTCCCAGTCTCATTCACACATTCTTTTGCGAATTCTGTTCGTTCCAAGAGGGAAAAGCTTGTAGGATATTTACGTTTACACAGGAAAACACAGCCAGTGTTTCGCGAAGTGAATTGCTTTTTCTAGGCGAGTAAACTTAGTTATAAATGGCTCTAGACAGTAAAAAGTATACTTTTCTACAGAGACAAAACCTGCGTTTCCCAGTCTAAATCGCACATTCTTAGGCGAATTCTGTTCGTTCCAATTGTGAAAAACGTGTAGGCGAACTTGGCGAATAAGCCTACTTTTAAGTGGTAGTAGACGGTAAAAAGCATACTTTTCTGGATAGACAAACATGTGTTTCCCAGTCTCATTCACACATTCTTTTGCAAATTCTGTTCGTTCCAAGTGGGAAAAGCTAGTAGGATGTTTACTTTTACCCATGAACACACAGCTAGTGTTTCACAAAGTGAATTGCTTTTTTTGGCGAGTAAGCTTAGTTTTAAGTTCTTCCAGACGGTAAAAAGCATACTTTTCTATATAGACAAAACATGCGATTCCCAGTCTAAATCACACATTCTTAGGCAAATTCTGTTCGTTCCGACTGGGAAAAGCGTGTAGGAAGTTTACAAATCAGATAAACACAAACCTTGTGTTTCACAAAGTGAATTGCTGTTACTTGGCGAATTAAGCTTAGTTTAAAGTGGTACTAGACGGTAAAAAGCATACATTTCTGGATAGACAAACGTGTTTCCCAGTCTGATTCACACAATCTTTTGCGAATTCCGTTCGTTCCAAGAGGGAAAAGCTTGTAGGATATTTACGTTTACACAGGAAAACACAGCCAGTGTTTCACAAAGTGAATTGCTTTTTCTAGGCGAGTAAACTTAGTTATAAGTGGCTCTAGACGGTAAAAAGTATACTTTTCTACATAGACAAAACATGCGTTTCCCAGTCTAAATCGCACATTCTTTTTTTTTTTTTTATTATTATTAACTTGAGTATTTCTTATATACATTTCGAGTGTTATTCCCTTTCCCGGTTTCCGGGCAAACATCCCCCTCCCCCCTCCCCTTCCTTATGGGTGTTCCCCTCCCGACCCTCCCCCCATTGCAGCCCTCCCCCCATAGACTAGTTCACTGGGGGTTCAGTCTTAGCAGGACCCAGGGCTTCCCCTTCCACTGGTGCTCTTACTAGGATATTCATTGCTACCTATGAGGTCAGAGTCCAGGGTCAGTCCATGTATAGTCTTTAGGTAGTGGCTTAGTCCCTGGAAGCTCCTGTTGCTTGGCATTGTTGTACTTTTGGGGTCTCGAGCCCCTTCAAGCTCTTCCAGTTCTTTCTCTGATTCCTTCAATAGGGGACCTATTCTCAGTTCAGTGGTTTGCTGCTGACATTCTCCTATGTATTTGCTGTATTCTGGCTGTGTCTCTCAGGTGCGATCTACATCCGGCTCCTGTCGGTCTGCACTTCTTTGCTTCATCCATCTTGTCCAATTGGGTGGCTGTATATGTATGGGCCACATGTGGGGCAGGCTCTGAATGGGTGTTCCTTCAGTCTCTATTTAATCTTTGCCTCTCCCTTCCCTGCCAGGGGTATTCTTTTTCCTCATTTAAAGAAGGAGTGAAGCATTCACATTTTGATCATCCGTCTTGAGTTTCGTTTGTTCTAGGGATCTAGGGTAATTCAAGCATTTGGGCTAATAGCCACTTATCAATGAGTGCATACCATGTATGTCTTTCTGTGATTGGGTTAGCTCACTCAGGATGATATTTTCCAGTTCCAACCATTTGCCTACGAATTTCATAAACTCGTTGTTTTTGATAGCTGAGTAATATTCCATTGTGTAGATGTACCACATTTTCTGTATCCATTCCTCTGTTGAAGGGCATCTGGGTTCTTTCCATTTTCTGGCTATTATAAATAAGGCTGCGATGAACATAGTGGAGCACGTGTCTCTTTTATATGTTGAGGCATCTTTTGGGTATATGCCCAAGAGAGGTATAGCTGGATCCTCAGGCAGTTCAATGTCCAATTTTCTGAGGAACCTCCAGACTGATTTCCAGAATGGTTTTACCAGTCTGCAATCCCACCAACAATGGAGGAGTGTTCCTCTTTCTCCACATCCTCGCCAGCATCTGCTGTCACCTGAGTTTTTGATCTTAGCCATTCTCACTGGTGTGAGGTGAAATCTCAGGGTTGTTTTGATTTGCATTTCCCTTATGACTAAAGATGTTGAACATTTCTTTAGGTGTTTCTCAGCCATTCAGCATTCCTCAGCTGTGAATTCTTTGTTTAGCTCTGAACCCCATTTTTTAATAGGGTTATTTGTTTCCCTGCGCTCTAACTTCTTGAGTTCTTTGTATATTTTGGATATAAGGCCTCTATCTGTTGTAGGATTGGTAAAGATCTTTTCCCAATCTGTTGGTTGCCGTTTTGTCCTAACCACAGTGTCCTTTGCCTTACAGAAGCATTGCAGTTTTATGAGATCCCATTTGTCGATTCTTGATCTTAGAGCATAAGCCATTGGTGTTTTGTTCAGGAAACTTTCTCCAGTGCCCATGTGTTCCAGATGCTTCCCTAGTTTTTCTTCTATTAGTTTGAGTGTGTCTGGTTTGATGTGGAGGTCCTTGATCCACTTGGACTTAAGCTTTGTACAGGGTGATAAGCATGGATCGATCTGCATTCTTCTACATGTTGCCCTCCAGTTGAACCAGCACCATTTGCTGAAAATGCTATCTTTTTTCCATTGGATGGTTTTGGCTCCTTTGTCAAAAGTCAAGTGACCATAGGTGTGTGGGTTCATTTCTGGGTCTTCAATTCTATTCCATTGGTCTATCTGTCTGTCTCTGTACCAATACCATGCAGTTTTTAACACTATTGCTCTGTAATACTGCTTGAGTTCAGGGATAGTGATACCCCCTGCAGTCCTTTTATTGTTGAGGATAGCTTTAGCTATCCTGGGTTTTTTGTTATTCCAGATGAATTTGCAAATTGTTCTGTCTAACTCTTTGAAGAATTGGATTGGTATTTTGATGGGGATTGCATTGAATCTGTAGATTGCTTTTGGTAAAATGGCCATTTTTACTATATTAATCCTGCCAATCCATGAGCATGGGAGACCTTTCCATCTTCTGAGGTCTTCTTCAATTTCTTTCCTCAGTGTCTTGAAGTTCTTATTGTACAGATCTTTTACTTGCTTGGTTAAAGTCACACCGAGGTACTTTATATTATTTGGGTCTATTATGAAGGGTGTCGTTTCCCTAGTTTCTTTCTCGGCTTGTTTCTCTTTTGTATAGAGGAAGGCAACTGGTTTATTTGAGTTAATTTTATACCCAGCCACTTTGCTGAAGTTGTTTATCAGCTTTAGTAGTTCTCTGGTGGAACTTTTGGGATCACTTAAATATACTATCATGTCATCTGCAAATAGTGATATTTTGACCTCTTCTTTTCCGATCTGTATCCCCTTGATCTCCTTTTGTTGTCTGATTGCTCTGGCTAGAACTTCAAGAACTATATTGAATAAGTAGGGAGAGAGTGGGCAGCCTTGTCTAGTCCCTGATTTTAGTGGGATTGCTTCAAGTTTCTCTCCATTTAGTTTAATGTTAGCAACTGGTTTGCTGTATATGGCTTTTACTATGTTTAGGTATGGGCCTTGAATTCCTATTCTTTCCAGGACTTTTATCATGAAGGGGTGTTGAATTTTGTCAAATGCTTTCTCAGCATCTAATGAAATGATCATGTGGTTCTGTTCTTTCAGTTTGTTTATATAATGGATCACGTTGATGGTTTTCCGTATATTAAACCATCCCTGCATGCCTGGGATGAAGCCTACTTGATCATGGTGGATGACTGTTTTGATGTGCTCTTGAATTCGGTTTGCCAGAATTTTATTGAGTATTTTTGCGTCGATATTCATAAGGGAAATTGGTCTGAAGTTCTCTTTCTTTGTTGTGTCTTTGTGTGGTTTAGGTATAAGAGTAATTGTGGCTTCGTAGAAGGAATTCGGTAGGGCTCCATCTGTTTCAATTTTGTGGAATAGTTTGGATAATATTGGTATGAGGTCTTCTATGAAGGTTTGATAGAATTCTGCACTAAACCCGTCTGGACCTGGGCTCTTTTTGGTTGGGAGACCTTTAATGACTGCTTCTATTTCCTTAGGAGTTATGGGGTTGTTTAACTGGTTTATCTGTTCCTGATTTAACTTCGATACCTGGTATCTGTCTAGGAAATTGTCCATTTCCTGAAGATTTTCAAATTTTGTTGAATGTAGGTTTTTATAGTAAGATCTGATGATTTTTTGAATTTCCTCTGAATCTGTAGTTATGTCTCCCTTTTCATTTCTGATTTTGTTAATTTGGACGCACTCTCTGTGTCCTATCGTTAGTCTGGCTAAGGGTTTATCTATCTTGTTGATTTTCTCAAAGAACCAACTTTTGGTTCTGTTGATACTTTCTATGGTCCTTTTTGTTTCTACTTGGTTGATTTCAGCTCTGAGTTTGATTATTTCCTGCCTTCTACTCCTCCTGGGTGTATTTGCTTCTTTTTGTTCTAGAGCTTTTAGGTGTGCTGTCAAGCTGCTGACATATGCTCTTTCCTGTTTCTTTCTGCAGGCACTCAGCGCTATGAGTTTTCCTCTTAGCACAGCTTTCATTTTGTCCCATAAGTTTGAGTATGTTGTATCTTCATTTTCATTAAATTCTAAAAAGTTTTTAATTTCTTTCTTTATTTCTTCCTTGACCAGGTTATCATTGAGTAGAGCATTGTTCAATTTCCACGTATATGTGGGAATTCTTCCCTTATTGTTATTGAAGACCAGTTTTAGGCCGTGGTGGTCCGATAGCACGCATGGGATTATTTCTATCTTTCTGTACCTGTTGAGACCCGTTTTTTGACCAATTATATGGTCAATTTTGGAGAAAGTACCATGAGGAGCTGAGAAGAAGGTATATATTTTGCTTTAGGATAGAATGTTCTATAAATATCCGTTAAGTCCATTTGGCTCATGACTTCTCTTAGTCTGTCGACATCACTGTTTAATTTCTGTTTCCATGATCTGTCCATTGATGAGAGTGGGGTGTTGAAATCTCCCACTATTATTGTGTGAGGTGCAATGTGTGTTTTGAGCTTTAGTAAGGTTTCTTTTACGTATGTAGGTGCCCTTGTATTTGGGGCATAGATATTTAGGATTGAGAGTTCATCTTGGTGGATTTTTCCTTTGATGAATATGAAGTGTCCTTCCTTATCTTTTTTGATGACTTTTAGTTGGAAATTGATTTTATTTGATATTAGAATGGCTACTCCAGCTTGCTTCTTCTGACCATTAGCTTGGAAATTTTTTTTCCAACCTTTCACTCTGAGGTAGTGTCTGTCTTTGTCTCTGAGGTGTGTTTCCTGTAGGCAGCAGAATGCAGGGTCCTCGTTGCGTATCTAGTTTGTTAATCTATGTCTTTATATTGGGGAGTTGAGGCCATTGATATTGAGAGATATTAAGGAATAGTGATTATTGTTTCCCTTTCTATTCATATTTGGATGTGAGGTTATGTTTGTGTGCTTTCATTCTCTTTGTTTTGTTGCCAAGACGATTAGTTTCTTGCTTCTTCTAGGGTATAGCTTGCCTCCTTATGTTGGGCTTTACCATTTATTATCCTTTGTAGTGCTGGATTTGTAGAAAGATATTGTGTAAATTTGGTTTTGTCATGGAATATCTTGGTTTCTCCATCAATGTTAATTGAGAGTTTTGCTGGATACAGTAACCTGGGCTGGCATTTGTGTTCTCTTAGGGTCTGTATGACATCAGTCCAGGATCTTCTGGCCTTCATAGTTTCTGGCGAGAAGTCTGGTGTGATTCTGATAGGTCTCCCTTTATATGTTACTTGACCTTTTTCCCTTACTGCTTTTAATATTCTTTCTTTATTTTGTGCGTTTGGTGTTTTGACAATTATGTGACGGGAGGTGTTTCTTTTCTGGTCCAATCTATTTGGAGTTCTGTAGGCTTCTTGTATGTCTATGGGTATCTCTTTTTTTTAGGTTAGGGAAGTTTTCTTCTATGATTTTGTTGAAGATATTTACTGGTCCTTTGAGCTAGGAGTCTTCACTCTCTTCTATACCTATTATCCTTAGGTTTGATCTTCTCATTGAGTCCTGGATTTCCTGTATGTTTTGGACCAGTAGCTTTTTCCGCTTTACATTATCTTTGACAGTTGAGTCAATGATTTCTATGGAATCTTCTGCTCCTGAGATTCTCTCTTCCATCTCTTGTATTCTGTTGGTGAAGCTTGTATCTACAGCTCCTTGTCTCTTCTTTTGGTTTTCTATATCCAGGGTTGTTTCCATGTGTTCTTTCTTGATTGCTTCTATTTCCATTTTTAATTCCTTCAACTGTTTGATTGTGTTTTCCTGGAATTCTTTCAGGGTATTTTGCGATTCCTCCCTGTAGGCTTCTACTTGTTTATTAATGTTTTCCTGTGTTTCCCTAAGTGTGTTCATGTCTTTCTTGAAGTCCTCCAGCATCATGATCAAATATGATTTTGAAACTAGATCTTGCTTTTCTGGTGTGTTTGGATATTCCATGTTTGTTTTGGTGGGAGAATTGGGCTCCAATGATGGCATGTAGTCTTGGTTTCTGTTGCTTGGGTTCCTGCGCTTGCCTCTCGCCATCAGATTATCTCTAGTGTTACTTTGTTCTGCTATTTCTGACAGTGGCTAGACTGTCCTATAAGCCTGTGTGTCAGGAGTGCTGTAGACCTGTTTTCCTCTCTTTCAGTCAGTTATGGGGACAGTGTGTTCTGCTTTCAGGTGTGTAGTTTTTCCTGTCTACAGGTCTTCAGCTGTTCCTGTGGGCCTGTGTCTTGAGTTCACCAGGCAGCTTTCTTGCAGCAGAAAATTTGGTCTTACCTGTGGTCCCGAGGCTCAGGTTCGCTCGTGGGGTGCTGCCCAGGGGCTCTCTGCAGCGGCAGCAACCAGGAAGACCTGTGCTGCCCCTTCCGGGAGCTTCAGTGCACCAGGGTTCCAGATGGTCTTTGGCTTTTTCCTCTGGCGTCCGAGATGTGTGTGCAGGGAGCAGTCTCTTCTGGTTTTCCAGGCTTGTCTGCCTCTCTGAAGGTTTAGCTCTCCCTCCCACGGGATTTGGGTGCAGAGAACTGTTTATCCGGTCTGTTTCTTTCAGGTTCCGGCGGTGTCTCAGGCAGGTGTCCTGCCGCTCCTGGGCCCTCCCCCACGGGAGCCCAGAGGCCTTATACAGTTTCCTCTTGGGCTAGGGATGTGGGCAGGGGTGAGCAGTGTTGGTGGTCTCTTCCGCTCTGCAGCCTCAGGAGTGCCCACCTGACCAGGCGGTTGGGTCTCTCTCTCACCGGGTCTGGGAGCAGAGAGCTGCTGCGGGCCGGGATCCGCGGGTGTGGGACTTCCGGGAAACACAGAACGTGCCGGGTCCTAGAGAAATTCTGCTTCCGTGTGTCCCAAGCTCACCAGGCAGCTTTCTTGCAGCAGAATATTTGGTCTTACCTGTGGTCCCGAGGCTCAGGTTCGCTCGTGGGGTGCCGCCCAGGGGCTCTCTGCAGCGGCAGCAACAAGGAAGACCTGTGCCGCCCCTCGAAAGCTTAGTTTTAAGTGGTTCCAGACAGTAAAAAGCATACCTTTCCATATAGACAAACATGTGTTTCCCAGTCTAAATCAGACATTCTTAGGCGAATTCTGTTCATTCCGACTGGGAAAAGCATGTAGGAAGTCTCCAAATCAGATAACACAAACCTTGTGTTTCACAAAGTGAATTGCTGTTACTTGGTGAATAAGCTTAGGTTTAAGTGGTACTAGACGGTAAAAAGCATAATTTTCTGTATAGACAAAACATATGTCTCCCAGTCTCATTCACACATTCTTTTGCGAATTCTGTTCGTTCCATGTGGGAAAAGCTAGTAGGATATTTACTTTACCCATGAACACACAGCTAGTGTTTCACAAAGTGAATTGCTTTTTCCTGGTGAGTAAGCTTAGTTTTAAGTGGTTCCAGACGTTAAAAAGCATACCTTTCTATATAGACAAACATGCATTTCCCAGTCTAAATCACACATTCTTAGGCAAATTCTGTTCGTTCCGACTGGGAAAAGCATGTAGGAAGTTTACAAATCAGATAAACACAAACCTTGTGTTTCACAAAGTGAATTGCTGTTACTTGGCGAATAAGCTTAGTTTTAAGTGGTCCTAGACTGTAAAAAGCATACTTTTCTGGATAGACAAAACATGCGTTTCCCTGTCTAAATCGCACATTCTTAGGTGAATTCTGTTCGTTCCATTTGGGAAAAGCGTGTAGCCAAACTTGGCGAATAAGCCTACTTTTATGTGATACTATACGGTAAGAAGCATACTTTTTTGTGTAGAAAAAACATGTGTTTCCTATTCTGAATCGTACATTTTTGTCGAATTCTTTTGCTTCCAAGTGGGAAAAGCTTGTAGGACCTTTACTTTACCGATAAACACACAGCTAGTGTTTCGCACACTGAATTGCTTTTACATGGCTAGTAAGCTTAGACTTCAGTGGTTCTAAACAGTAAAATAATACATCTCTATATGGACAAAACATGCGTTTCCCAGTCTTAATCGCACTTTCCTATACAAATTCTATTCGTTCCAATTGGGAATAGCTTGTAGTAAGTTTACATTTCAGATAAACACAAACCTTGTCTTTCACAAAGTGAATTGCTGTTACATGGCGAATCAGCTTAGTTTTAAGTGGTACTAGACGGTAAAAAGCATACTTTTCTGGATAGACAAACATGCGTGTCCCAGTCTAAATCACACATTCTTAGGCAAATTCTGTTCATTCCGACTAGGAAAAGCATGTAGGAAGTCTACAAATCAGATAAACACAAACGTTGTGTTTCACAAAGGGAATTGCTGTTACTTGGCGAATAAGCTTAGTTTGAAGTGGTACTAGACGGTAAAAAGCATACTTTTCTGGATAGACAAAACATGTGTTTCCCAGTCTCATTCACACATTTTTTTGGGAATTCTGTTCGTTCCAAGTGGGAAAAGCTAGTAGGATGTTTACGTTTACCCATGAACACACAGCTAGTGTTTCACAAAGTGAATTGCTTTCTCTTGGCGAGTAAGCTTAGTTTTAAGTGCTTCCAGAGAGTAAAAAGCATACTTTTCTATATAGACAAAACATGCGTTTCCCAGTCTAAATCACACATTCTTAGGCAATTTCTGTTCGGTCCGACTGGGAAAAGCGTGTAGGAAGTTTACAAATCAGATAAACACAAACCTTGTGTTTCACAAAGTGAATTGCTGTTACTTGGCGAATAAGCTTAGTTTTAAGTGGTACTAGACGGTAAAAGGCAGACTTTTCTTGATAGACAAAACATGTGTTTCCCAGTCTGATTCACACATTCTTTTGCGAATTCTGTTCGTTCCAAGAGGGAAAAGCTTGTAGGATATTTACGTTTACACAGGAAAACACAGCCAGTGTTTCGCGAAGTGAATTGCTTTTTCTAGGCGAGTAAACTTAGTTATAAATGGCTCTAGACAGTAAAAAGTATACTTTTCTACATAGACAAAACATGCGTTTCCCAGTCTAAATCGCACATTCTTAGGCGAATTCTGTTCGTTCCAATTGCGTAAAACGTGTAGGCGAACTTGGCGAATAAGCCTACTTTTAAGTTGTACTAGACAGTAAAAAGCATACTTTTCTGAATAGACAAAACATGTGTTTCCCAGTCTCATTCACACATTCTTTTGCAAATTCTGTTCGTTCCAAGTGGGAAAAGCTAGTAGGATGTTTACTTTTACCCATGAACACACAGCTACTGTTTCACAAAGTGAATTGCTTTTTCTTGGCGAGTAAGCTTAGTTTTAAGTGCTTCCAGACGGTAAAAAGCATACTTTTCTATATAGACAAAACATGCGTTTCCCAGTCTAAATCACACATTCTTAGGCAAATTCTGTTCCTTCCGACTGGGAAAAGCGTGTAGGAAGTTTACAAATCAGATAAACACAAACCTTGTGTTTCACAAAGTGAATTGCTGTTACTTGGCGAATAAGCTTAGTTTGAAGTGGTACTAGACGGTAAAAAGCATACACTTCTGGATAGACAAACATGTGTTTCCCAGTCTGATTCACACATTCTTTTAAGAATTCTGTTCGTTCCAAGAGGGAAAAGCTTGTAGGATATTTACGTTTACACAGGAAAACACAGCCAGTGTTTCACAAAGTGAATTGCTTTTTCTAGGCGAGTAAACTTAGTTATAAGTGGCTCTAGACAGTAAAAAGTATACTTTTCTACATAGACAAAACATGAGTTTCCCAGTCTAAATCGCACATTCTTTTTTTTTTTTTTTTTTTTTTATTAACTTGAGTATTTCTTATATACATTTCGAGTGTTATTCCCTTTCCCGGTTTCCGGGCAAACATCCCCCTCCCCCCTACACTTCCTTATGGGTGTTCCCCTCCCGACCCTCCCCCCATTGCAGCCCTCCCCCCATAGACTAGTTCACTGGGGGTTCAGTCTTAGCAGGACCCAGGGCTTCCCCTTCCACTGGTGCTCTTACTAGGATATTCATTGCTACCTATGAGGTCAGAGTCCAGGGTCAGTCCATGTATAGTCTTTAGGTAGTGGCTTAGTCCCTGGAAGCTCTGGTTGCTTGGCATTGTTGTACTTTTGGGGTCTCGAGCCCCTTCAAGCTCTTCCAGTTCTTTCTCTGATTCCTTCAATAGGGGACCTATTCTCAGTTCAGTGGTTTGCTGCTTACATTCTCCTATGTATTTGCTGTATTCCGGCTGTGTCTCTCAGGAGCGATCTACATCCGGCTCCTGTCGGTCTGCACTTCTTTGCTTCATCCATCTTGTCTAATTGGGTGGCTGTATATGTATGGGCCACATATGGGGCAGGCTCTGAATGGGTGTTCCTTCAGTCTCTGTTTTAATCTTTGCCTCTCCCTTCCCTGCCAGGGGTATTCTTTTTCCTCATTTAAAGAAGGAGTGAAGCATTCACATTTTGATCATCCGTCTTGAGTTTCGTTTGTTCTAGGGATCTAGGGTAATTCAAGCATTTGGGCTAATAGCCACTTATCAATGAGTGCATACCATGTATTTCTTTCTGTGATTGGGTTAGCTCACTCAGGATGATATTTTCCAGTTCCAACCATTTGCCTACGAATTTCATAAACTCGTTGTTTTTGATAGCTGAGTAATATTCCATTGTGTAGATGTACCACATTTTCTGTATCCATTCCTCTGTTGAAGGGCATCTGGGTTCTTTCCATTTTCTGGCTATTATAAATAAGGCTGCGATGAACATAGTGGAGCACGTGTCTCTTTTATATGTTGAGGCATCTTTTGGGTATATGCCCAAGAGAGGTATAGCTGGATCCTCAGGCAGTTCAATGTCCAATTTTCTGAGGAACCTCCAGACTGATTTCCAGAATGGTTTTACCAGTCTGCAATCCCACCAACAATGGAGGAGTGTTCCTCTTTCTCCACATCCTCGCCAGCATCTGCTGTCACCTGAGTTTTTGATCTTAGCCATTCTCACTGGTGTGAGGTGAAATCTCAGGGTTGTTTTGATTTGCATTTCCCTTATGACTAAAGATGTTGAACATTTCTTTAGGTGTTTCTCAGCCATTCGGCATTCCTCAGCTGTGAATTCTTTGTTTAGCTCTGAACCCCATTTTTTTAATAGGGTTATTTGTTTCCCTGCGCTCTAACTTCTTGAGTTCTTTGTATATTTTGGATATAAGGCCTCTATCTTTTGTAGGATTGGTAAAGATCTTTTCCCAATCTGTTGGTTGCCGTTTTGTCCTAACCACAGTGTCCTTTGCCTTACAGAAGCATTGCAGTTTTATGAGATCCCATTTGTCGATTCTTGATCTTAGAGCATAAGCCATTGGTGTTTGGTTCAGGAAACTTTCTCCAGTGCCCATGTGTTCCAGATGCTTCCCTAGTTTTTCTTCTATTAGTTTGAGTGTGTCTGGTTTGATGTGGAGGTCCTTGATCCACTTGGACTTAAGCTTTGTACAGGGTGATAAGCATGGATCGATCTGCATTCTTCTACATGTTGCCCTCCAGTTAAACCAGCACCATTTGCTGAAAATGCTATCTTTTTTCCATTGGATGGTTTTGGCTCCTTTGTCAAAAGTCAAGTGACCATAGGTGTGTGGGTTCATTTCTGGGTCTTCAATTCTATTCCATTGGTCTATCTGTCTTTCTCTGTACCAATACCATGCAGTTTTTATCACTATTGCTCTGTAATACTGCTTGAGTTCAGGGATAGTGATTCCCCCTGAAGTCCTTTTATTGTTGAGGATAGCTTTAGCTATCCTGGGTTTTTTGTTATTCCAGATGAATTTGCAAATTGTTCTGTCTAACTCTTTGAAGAATTGGATTGGTATTTTGATGGGGATTGCATTGAATCTGTAGATTGCTTTTGGTAAAATGGCCATTTTTGCTATATTAATCCTGCCAATCCATGAGCATGGGAGATCTTTCCATCTTCTGAGGTCTTCTTCAATTTCTTTCCTCAGTGTCTTGAAGTTCTTATTGTACAGATCTTTTACTTGCTTGGTTAAAGTCACACCGAGGTACTTTATATTATTTGGGTCTATTATGAAGGGTGTCGTTTCCCTAATTTCTTTCTCGGCTTGTTTCTCTTTTGTATAGAGGAAGGCAACTGGTTTATTTGAGTTAATTTTATACCCAGCCACTTTGCTGAAGTTGTTTATCAGCTTTAGTAGTTCTCTGGTGGAACTTTTGGGATCACTTAAATATACTATCATGTCATCTGCAAATAGTGATATTTTGACCTCTTCTTTTCCGATCTGTATCCCCTTGATCTCCTTTTGTTGTCTGATTGCTCTGGCTAGAACTTCAAGAACTATATTGAATAAGTAGGGAGAGAGTGGGCAGCCTTGTCTAGTCCCTGATTTTAGTGGGATTGCTTCAAGTTTCTCTCCATTTAGTTTAATGTTAGCAACTGGTTTGCTGTATATGGCTTTTACTATGTTTAGGTATGGGCCTTGAATTCCTATTCTTTCCAGGACTTTTATCATGAAGGGGTGTTGAATTTTGTCAAACGCTTTCTTAGCATCTAATGAAATGATCATGTGGTTCTGTTCTTTCAGTTTGTTTATATAATGGATCACGTTGATGGTTTTCCGTATATTAAACCATCCCTGCATGCCTGGGATGAAGCCTACTTGATCATGGTGGATGATTGTTTTGATGTGCTCTTGAATTCGGTTTGCCAGAATTTTATTGAGTATTTTTGCGTCGATATTCATAAGGGAAATTGGTCTGAAGTTCTCTTTCTTTGTTGTGTCTTTGTGTGGTTTAGGTATAAGAGTAATTGTGGCTTCGTAGAAGGAATTCGGTATTGCTCCATCTGTTTCAATTTTGTGGAATAGTTTGGATAATATTGGTATGAGGTCTTCTATGAAGGTTTGATAAAATTCTGCACTAAACCCGTCTGGACCTGGGCTCTTTTTGGTTGGGAGACCTTTAATGACTGCTTCTATTTCCTTATGAGTTATGGGGTTGTTTAACTGGTTTATCTGTTCCTGATTTAACTTCGATACCTGGTATCTGTCTAGGAAATTGTCCATTTCCTGAAGATTTTCAAATTTTGTTGAATATAGGTTTTTATAGTAAGATCTGATGATTTTTTGAATTTCCTCTGAATCTGTAGTTATGTCTCCCTTTTCATTTCTGATTTTGTTAATTTGGACGCACTCTCTGTGTCCTCTCGTTAGTCTGGCTAAGGGTTTATCTATCTTGTTGATTTTCTCAAAGAACCAACTATTGGTTCTGTTGATTCTTTCTATGGTCCTTTTTGTTTCTACTTGGTTGATTTGAGCTCTGAGTTTGATTATTTCTTGCCTTCTACTCCTCCTGGGTGTATTTGCTTCTTTTTGTTCTAGAGCTTTAAGTGTGCTGTCAAGCTGCTGACATATGCTCTTTCCTGTTTCTTTCTGCAGGCAGTCAGCGCTATGAGTTTTCCTCTTAACACAGCTTTCATTCTGTCCCATAAGTTTGGGTATGTTTTATCTTCATTTTCATTAAATTCTAAAAAGTTTTTAATTTCTTTCTTTATTTCTTCCTTGACCAGGTTATCATTGAGTAGAGCATTGTTCAATTTCCACGTATATGTGGGCATTCTTCCCTTATTGTTATTGAAGACCAGTTTTAGGCCGTGGTGGTCCAATAGCACGCATGGGATTATTTCTATCTTTTTGTACCTGTTGAGGCCCGTTTTTTGAACAATTATATGGTAATTTTGGAGAAAGTACCATGAGGAGCTGAGAAGAAGGTATATCCTTTTGCTTTAGGATAGAATGTTCTATAAATATCCGTTAAGTCCATTTGGCTCATGACTTCTCTTAGTCTGTCGACATCACTGTTTAATTTCTGTTTCCATGATCTGTCCATTGATGAGAGTGGTGTGTTGAAATCTCCACTATTATTGTGTGAGGTGCAATGTGTGTTTTGAGCTTTAGTAAGGTTTCTTTTACGTATGTACTTGCCCTTGTATTTGGGGCATAGATATTTAGGATTGAGAGTTCATCTTGGTGGATTTTTCCTTTGATGAATATGAAGTGTCCTTCCTTATATTTTTTGATGACTTTTAGTTGGAAATTGATTTTATTTGATATTAGAATGGCTACTCCAGCTTGATTATTCTGACCATTTGCTTGGAAAGTTGTTTTCCAGCCTTTCACTCTGAGGTAGTGTCTGTCTTTGTCTCTGAGGTGTGTTTCCTGTAGGCAGCATAATGCAGGGTCCTCGTTGCGTATCCAGTTTGTTAATCTATGTCTTTTTATTGGGGAGTTGAGGCCATTGATATTGAGAGATATTAAGGAATAGTGATTATTGTTTCCCTTTCTATTCATATTTGGATGTGAGGTTATGTTTGTGTGCTTTCATTCTCTTTGTTTTGTTGCCAAGACGATTAGTTTCTTGCTTCTTCTAGGGTATAGCTTGCCTCCTTATGTTGGGCTTTACCATTTATTATCCTTTGTAGTGCTGGATTTGTAGAAAGATATTGTGTAAATTTGGTTTTGTCATGGAATATCTTGGTTTCTCCATCAATGTTAATTGAGAGTTTTGCTGGATACAGTAACCTGGGCTGGCATTTGTGTTCTCTTAGGGTCTGTATGACATCAGTCCAGGATCTTCTGGCCTTCATAGTTTCTGGCGAGAAGTCTGGTGTGATTCTGATAGGTCTCCCTTTATATGTTACTTGACCTTTTTCCCTTACTGCTTTTAATATTCTTTCTTTATTTTGTGCGTTTGGTGTTTTGACAATTATGTGACGGGAGGTGTTTCTTTTCTGGTCCAATCTATTTGGAGTTCTGTAGGCTTCTTGTATGTCTATGGGTATCTCTTTTTTTAGGTTAGGGAAGTTTTCTTCTATGATTTTGTTGAAGATATTTACTGGTCCTTTGAGCTGGGAGTCTTCACTCTCTTCTATACCTATTATCCTTAGGTTTGATCTTCTCATTGAGTCCTGGATTTCCTGTATGTTTTGGACCAGTAGCTTTTTCCGCTTTACATTATCTTTGACAGTTGAGTCAATGATTTCTATGGAATCTTCTGCTCCTGAGATTCTCTCTTCCATCTCTTGTATTCTGTTGGTGAAGCTTGTATCTACAGCTCCTTGTCTCTTCTTTTGGTTTTCTATATCCAGGGTTGTTTCCATGTGTTCTTTCTTGATTGCTTCTATTTCCATTTTTAATTCCTTCAACTGTTTGATTGTGTTTTCCTGGAATTCTTTCAGGGATTTTTGCGATTCCTCCCTGTAGGCTTCTACTTGTTTATTAATGTTTTCCTGTGTTTCCCTAAGTGTTCATGTCTTTCTTGAAGTCCTCCAGCATCATGATCAAATATAATTTTGAAACTAGATCTTGCTTTTCTGGTGTGTTTGCATATTCCATGTTTGTTTTGGTGGGAGGATTGGGCTCCAATGATGGCATGTAGTCTTGGTTTCTGTTGCTTGGGTTCCTGCGCTTGCCTCTCGCCATCAGATTATCTCTAGTGTTACTTTGTTCTGCTATATCTGACAGTGGCTAGACTGTCCTATAAGCCTGTGTGTCAGGAGTGCTGTAGACCTGTTTTCCTCTCTTTCAGTCAGTTATGGGGACAGTGTGTTCTGCTTTCGGGTGTGTAGTTTTTCCTCTCTACAGGTCTTCAGCTGTTCCTGTGGGCCTGTGTCTTGAGTTCACCAGGCAGCTTTCTTGCAGCAGAAAATTTGGTCTTACCTGTGGTCCCGAGGCTCAGGTTTGCTCGTGGGGTGCTGCCCAGGGGCTCTCTGCAGCGGCAGCAACCAGGAAGACCTGTGCTGCCCCTTCCGGGAGCTTCAGTGCACCAGGGTTCCAGATGGTCTTTGGCTTTTTCCTCTGACGTCCGAGATGTGTGTGCAGGGAGCAGTCTCTTCTGGTTTCCCAGGCTTGTCTGCCTCTCTGAACGTTTAGCTCTCCCTCCCACGGGATTTGGGTGCAGAGAACTGTTTATCCGGTCTGTTTCTTTCAGGTTCCGGCGGTGTCTCAGGCAGGTGTCCTGCCGCTCCTGGGCCCTCCCCCACGGGAGCCCAGAGGCCTTATACAGTTTCCTCTTGGGCTAGGGATGTGGGCAGGGGTGAGCAGTGTTGGTGGTCTCTTCTGCTCTGCAGCCTCAGGAGTGCCCACCTGACCAGGCGGTTGGGTCTCTCTCTCACCGGGTCTGGGAGCAGAGAGCTGCTGCGGGCCGGGATCCGCGGGTGTGGGACTTCTGGGAAACACAGAACGTGCCCGGTCCTAGAGAAATTCTGCTTCCGTGTGTCCAAGCTCACCAGGCAGCTTTATGGCAGCAGAAAATTTGGTCTTACCTGTGGTCCCGAGGCTCAGGTTCGCTCGTGGGGTGCTGCCCACGGGCTCTCTGCAGCGGCAGCAACAAGGAAGACCTGTGCCGCCGCGTATCCAGTTTCTTCATCAAGGTCTTATAATTGGGTAGTTGAGACCATTGATATTGAAAGATATTAAGGAATAGGGATTTTTGCTTCCTGTTATATTCATATTTGAATGTGAGGTTAAGTTTGTGTGCTTTTCTTCTCTTTGTTTTGTTGCCAAGACGATTAGTTTCTTGTTTTTCCTAGGATTGAACTTTCTTCCTTATGTTGGTCTTTACCATTTCTTATCTTTTGTAGGGCTGGATTAGTAGAAAGATATTGTGTAAATTTGGTTTTGTCATGGAATATCTTTGTTTCCCCATCTACATTAATTGAGAGTTTTGCAGCATACAGTAACCTGGGCTGACATTTGTGTTCTCTTAAGGTCTATGTGACATCTGTCCAGGATCTTCTGGCTTTGATAATCTCTGGTGAGAAGTCTGGTGTTATTCTGAAAGGTCTGTCTTTATATGTACATCTCTGTCTTCCACATGCACTTTAAAGCATATGTATGTATACACTGAGATGCACATGCATACAATTAGAACAACAATAAAATAGTTTTAAAAATAATCCACTTCAGTAGGCAGTAGTTGTACATGCATTTAATCACAGTATTTATGAGGCAGAAGCAGGTGGATGACTGGCAGTGTGATGCCAGCCTGGTTAACAGAGTAAGTTCCACAACAAACAATGATTCACAGAGAAACTCAGTCTCAAAAAATTAAAACAAGTGCTGGAGAGATGGCTCAATGGTTAAGAACACTGACTGCTCTTCCATTGATCTTGAGATCATATCACAGCAACCACATAGTGGCTCACAACCATCTGTAATGAAATCTGATGCACTGTAACTCAAAAATAATAAATAAATCTTAAAAAAATTAAAACTAAAAACAAAGAAACAAAAAGTACACATAGTAATATTTTGTTACTTAGATAGTACAGGAAATAGTCTTTATTAAACATAATTTGAAAGTTAGTCACCCTTGTTTGTTTCTTCCTCATAAAGTGTGACTATTAATATACATGATCCACTTGACCATCATCAACTTGGACCTATCTTTGAGGATTTCCCCAGAAGTCTAGCTGAAAAAGGAAAATTCAACATGATTGTTGACATGGAGTAGGCACATAGGCTGAACTGAAAAAGAGAGGAAGATAAATCCAGAGGAGTGGCCATATTCATTTCTTTCTCCTCCTTGACTGTGAATTCTACATCCTGCACTCATTTAAGCTCCTGCCACCATGTTTTCACCAGGATGAGCCAAAGGAAGTTCTCTTCTTTTTATTTTCTTCTTGTCAGCAATTTTGTTCCAACCAAAGAAATCACTTGAAAAACATATACATATTATGTCTACACACATATGTATGTATGTATGTATGTATGTATTTATGTATGTATGTATGTTGTATGTATGTATGTATGTATGTATGTATGTATGTATGTATGTATATATGTACATATGTGTATGGTGGCTCACATCCATCTGCATTTTGTCTGATGACTTTTTCTGGTTTGCCTGAAGAGAGTGACAATGTCCTCATAGACATTAAATATAAATAAATAAATAAATAAATAAATAAATAAATAAGGCAAATTAAAAATAAAGCTAGCTGACGTTATTTACTGCTCAGTTTTTAAGTATTGAAAACGTTCATGATTTTGCTGCAATGTTACTGAACAACCCATGTAAAAATGGTTTTGACCAAAGGGATGGCTGAGATGCCAAGGGATCTGGCTTCTCTCTCAGAGGACTGTGGTGGCTCCATTGCCATCACCCACATGGTGATTCACAACTCTCTTTAACTTTAGTACCGGGAGTACCCAATGCTGTCTTCTAGTTTCTGTAGTTACCAGGCAAGAATGTGGTAGAGACATGCAAGCATACAAAAACACCTTTATACATAAAACAAAAAAAATAAAAAAAGGATCATCAACATGTTACATTTTAATGTTTTCAGCATTTTAGCACTTCACCACAGTTTTAAATGCTGTATTTAATGGCTTAAAAATAAAAATGTGGATCAGAGATTGGCCACTAAGAGAATACAGAGCACTCAGGAATGGTTAAATAAATGGAATAGAAACCCAGAGGCCTAACATAATTTTAAGAGAGTCTGTACTGTTATTTTCTATCTTCCTTTCATATTTCCTATATCTTTAATAGGTTACAGAATTGGGAACTGTGGATTAAATTTCCTAAGTAACTATCAAATCAAGAGTGTCCCCACCAGCGAGGACCCAGTTATTCAGGGTCCCGAAGGGGCGCTACCCTTGGCCGTCAATGGGGGGCGAAAGAAGAAGGAGATCAAGCAAAATTTCTGTTGTCAAGGTCTCGTTTATTGAGAGAAATGTACACCATTTAAAGCTCTGAGGCAGGAATAGAAGCGGGAACTGAAGCTTAGGGTGGGGGAGTTTGTGAAGGGCCAAAGGATATAAGGTAAATCACTACACTGCAAGATATCCTACTATAACAAAGAGGTTACAGTCTTCCGGGGACATGTTCTTTGAAAAGGTCGAACCCTTCTCAGGAATCTGCTCAGGGACATCCAGTGTTTTGCTCAGTCTGAAACATCCTGTCATTGCTTCCAGGGTCTTCCTGGGAGAGGGTCTTAGAGGAGTATGTGTGGCCAAGTGTCACGTAGCCACTTTGATCTAAACAGTCCCAAAACACCAGGTCCAAATTCAATATGGCTCACTAAACAAGTGTATGCATGTGACTAATTTCTAGCCAGCAACATATGAACAGAGGCCACAGTCAAAATGTCTGCCATTTTCTTGTTTATGTTTACACTCCCTAGAACTGAGGATCGAATTCCTATATTCTTAAATATAGTTTCTTTATTCAATATCAAGAATGTATGTGTAAAGTAACAATATCTGGTGTTGGGAATTGTTTTATTTTGGCTCCCAAAATTCCACATTTCCAGACATGACAGTCCCTGAGAGCTACAACTGATAATAAAGAGTTGCCATAGCCAATAGCTGGGCAGAAAGAGAGAAAGACAGGGCAAGGGATGAGGAGAGAGGGGAGGATGAAGAGAATCACCATGATCCAGGGTTAGAAGGATCAGAGTGAAGAGCTAAGGAGAGAAAGCAGCCTACAATGTAGATGAAAGGGAATAGAACCCTATTGGGGAGTGGGGTGTTTCCCAGAAGGTAACAGGGCACCAAAGATATAACAGATGTAAAAGGTGTTAAACCTGGGATGCTGGGTAGAAGGGAGATGGTAGCTGTCAGGAAGGTTAGAAATGTCCTGACATTGAATATGTGTGTGTGTGTGTGTGTGTGTGTGTGTGTGTGTGTGTGTCTGTTTGTCTGTCTGTCTTTCATTCTTGAAGCCAGAGAACTCTTGGGCAGGTGCCATGACTGTACTATGGAGCCAAAGATGATTAATTAATTCACTACAGTCTGGTACATTGAGGTCCCAAGTGAGGGTTGCATTAACCTGGACACAGTGGTTATACAGCCCAGTCATCCAATGTATAGTTTATTCAGTTTCAACTTCTTTTAAAGGAAAAGAATGATAAAAGATTCCCACTGTTTCTAGTTGTCACCAGAAACTATTTCTCTAGCAATAGAACATCTTTTATCAAAGTGACCCGAACCTCCGTGGAGACTGAGAAATCTGTCAACAGTCCAACTCTTAGATGTATTAGAGTTGCTGCTGTCTAATTAGTCTATAAACAAAGTTACTTTCTCATGAGAAAATGACCAGGAAGTCCATGTCCTCAGGTTTACAGCTGATTTGGCAGGCAGAGCATGAGGATCCTCTGCTTGAGGAAGTTGCCTCCTCAGTATCCCTCCTTAGTATCTCAGTGTGGTGAGAATGATCTTACCATCTTAGGGTGCACTGCAGCTGGCAAGCTAGGAGCAGTTGCCTCATGACATTTCTCTAAATTAAAGAAAAATAGTGTCAACCCTTATCCCTAGAAAATGGCTAGCAGACAGAGGGACCATTGGCCATGAATAGCCAGAGAAATGCTGCCCTCTGTGGATTGGCTGCCTACTTTTGGGCTTTCACAGGCAAGGAAAAAGTCTCAGTATTTACACCAGATCTAGTCTTTTCCAATACCTTGGTCTGTGCCCAAATTAACTTAAGAACACTTAGTAATTTAGTATTAGTAAGTTGTTCCACATTTCAGCTACATAATTCAGACTGTGCCTAAAATGGGATAATTGAAAGGAAGTAAATTCTTAGTAATCTCAGAGGTAAGAGTCAGGGACTTTAGAGAACTATACAACCTTTGTTTTATAACTGAACCTTCAAGAAGTTCCCCTTAAACCTTGAGTGTGACCAAGCAAGACTGAGCCAGAAAGCAACATTCCGGTTCACTTGTATACTAGACTCACGCACAATCATATACAATACACACATAAATCACAGACATTTTCTTTTGTCCTCTGCTACTCACATGGAAAGTCATGGAGACAGAAACTCAGATGATAAACTTCAGTCCAGACAAAGTAAGCCAATTAAAATAACAACAACAATAAAGAAACCTGATTTGGTGGCAAGTCAATGAATACTCCTGTTTTATAAAAATGGTGGATGGCACCTGAAGAGTAACACCTAAAGTAGTCCTCTGGCCTCCACACATGCAAGCTCAAATATGCAGAGCCATATACCAAGTTAGCCTGTAAAAGGTTTTTCATGAGCGTGGAAGATAGCTCAATGGGTAAGGGTTCTTGTGTGGCACAGCCTGACATAATCAGTTCAATACCTGGGACATACATGGGAACCTGACTCGTACCAGACACCCCTGACCTCCATTCTTTGGGGTTTCTCTGCTGCTCTGTATTGTAATGCTAACTGCAGACCTGCAAGGCCTGATTGTCCCAGAGACCAGAGAGTTCACATGTAGACCCAGGTGATACTATGTAAACTTGTGTCTCCAAATTATTTTGGAGAATAGGTGAATAAAGAGGCCAACAGTCAACAACTGGGCAGAAGACACACAGGCAGGGTTTAGCATCCCAGGACTTCTGGCATCAGAGAAGAACCACAAGTGGTAAAATAGGTGAAGCGACGTGGGTTGGCTAATTGGAGTTAAGAGTAATCCAGATGAAACACAGCAAATTATAAAGTGTGAACATTAGCTGGGAAACAGACATAACAGCCAGAGATTCCATATCTGCCCAGCTCCTGTGCTGATTAAGGCTTAATGTAAACATAAAGCTTGTGGATGTCTTTTATCTGGAAACTGAGTGGTCAGAGAAAGGGGAGAAACCCTGGGTTTGGATTAAATAATATCTACAACATCTATAAACACAACTCCTGCCCCCTACACACACAAATAATAAATGTAATTTTTAAAAGGGGGATAAGGAACTTGTCATCAACCATGGGGATCCAATTTCTATCACTAAAATCCATGTGGTAGGAGGATGACCTCCTCAGTCATTGGCCTCTGACCTCCATAAATGCACACTAACACATATAGACATATGCACAGTGAATACGATAATGCATTAACAGATTAATTAACAGATTAATTAATTAATTAATTAATTAAAGGTTTATCAAATCACCTTCTTTGACCCACTTACTTCTGTCCTGTGTTTACACGGCTCACTTCCCCACATATGCCTCTCCTTCTCTCATGCCTGTCATGCTTGCACGTGTGTTTCCCCTTCCTTAGTTTCCATGTTTAAATATATGTTTGTCTCTTTATAAACTGCAGCTCTGATGACTAGAAAGATGTTTCCCTGGTTGAAAAAATTTGCTGTGGCATCGTAAGGCCTGGAGTCCAAATCCCAGCATCCTGCAAACACCAGTCACTGCAGCTGCCAGGAATCAGACAACATCCTCTTAAGCAGAAATAATATAATACTGCCAGTAGTTTGAGGAACACACACTTACAAATAAATGGCAGAAATGCAAAATTTGTCTGTTTAAAATGAAGCTCACAAGCCTTAAGACCTGGGTCATGAATCAAAGGGAAGTAAAAATTCTGGTTCCTTTTAAACCATGTGAGACAATTAAGTATTGTAATCTCTGCAAACCTGTTCCTTTATCATTTGCCAAATTTAAACAGTGCTGGGATGTTAATGGGAAACTACTTTTCAAAGAGTCCACGAGTATAGTCTATACACAGTAATTTACCAACTATTATTAAATTTTGGAACAAATCTTAAAAAACAAGTAGTGTTTCACGTTCATTTTTAAGTGTGAGGCAAAGGCTTTCAATCCTATGATTTAAGGTAGAGACTGAGATATAAATGGAATTAAAAAACACCATTTGCCAAGAGCAAAGGCTAAGTAAAACTACACTCCAACTTGAGAACCAGAATATAACATGTAGGAAAACTCCTAGTACAAAATGGGAGAAAACATCACACTAAAGATAATAAGACACCTCTCATTCCTGAACGCTGAAAACAATACAGACTTCCTTGAGATCTTTAGGGTTTTCCTGTCTGCATTAAGGAAGCCCTGGTAAGTACTCTCATCACCACAATTGTATTTCCAGTAGAACATCAAAGCAACACCTAGGGAAGGAAAGGCATCTGTAGCTTTCTCATTTTCAACAACTCATTTTTATTTCATTCTAGACTTACAGAGAAACTACTTAGAAAGTCAAACGAATTTTGCCAAGCATCAAAATTTCACTCAAAAAATAAATATGAATTCTATTTTATCTTTTGACAACAATAAAATAATGTTAAAGAACAAGAAATGATAATAAATCTTTCAGCCAAGCACTCTGGAGTCAGAGGTAGGTAGGCAGATTGCTTGACTTTGAAACCAGGCTGATCTATACTCAGGAAAAGTTCTTACATCACTGAAAAATCCAGCCTCCAGCAAAAGGGGGGGAGGCAGAAGAGAGGAAGAGAGGGAAGGTGGGAGGGAGAGGGGGAGGGAGAGGGAGAGGGAGAGAGGGAGGGAGAGAAGAAGAACCAATTTTATTAAAAAGTTTAGACTATTTGTTTCTATGTTTCATTGCCTGGGGACTGGAGTGCAGAGGGTTTTCTAGCAGTATAATGCAAGCAGAATTTATTTATGAAGCCTGCAGGCACAATTCCCACAGCAGTAGCTATCCGCTCCACTGCTAAACTCTGTATAGCATAGAAGGATTGGATATGAAACTCCTCTATTTTTCTTTCAAGATGTAAACTGCAGGCAAGTAGCATCCTCAATGCTGCCTCCCAAAGTGACATCTTCATCTTATACCATTTCATCACATGTGGTTTGGGGAATGAGAAGGACACGCAGGCTCTGATGCACTTTCCACTGTGTTTTCTTTCCAAATGCTTTTATACCCTTTCTGTTTTCATGTTCCCCTTATAACAAAAGCTTCTGTGACACTATTTCTATGTAATTGTCTCTATCTCTTAACTACATGAGTACATGGTGGCCAGACTCTGCTGACTTCAATAGATAACAGAGAAAATTTGAGACTCACATCCTCACACCCTCTGCCATTATCTTACAAGTCTCCACCCCAACGCCGTAGTGCTCTGTGAGAGGATTCTCACAGAGGTGTGTGGCCAATCTAGTTTCTGATGAACCAGTTCTGTCTCCATCACTTCTTCAATGACAGCCCCTCAAACCCTAGTATATGCATCCTAGCTATGTGAGACAGCCTGTATGAAGCCCCTAACCATTGCTTAGGGCAAACATTTAAGCAGGGCTTCCCCTGATCTCAGGTGCAGGGAAGTTTGTCTACAGGACAGGTCACTTTGGGTATCCGTGAGTAATCCCTACTTAAAGGTGGACTGCTCACAAGAAAGAGACCAGAGCTGAGTCTTACAATACTTAGAACTTCATATCTTATCAATTACACTTCTGGGCTTCGTGCTTTCAGTTGCCACATATTCAAGTTACCATTTTTGTTTGTTTGTTTCTAGTATTGGACAGAGAGAGGTAGCAGTTCTACTGTGTTCTGTGTTTCAGACATATGACTGGATGGTTGATTCTTAGTCTCTACTTCTGCAGTTAGACCGTCAGGTTGGCTTAGTAAATTTAAATCCTCATTTTGTGATTCAAAAATGACTTCTTCCCACTTCTTCTTTTTTTTTTTTTTTTTGGAGCTGGGGACCGAACCCAGGGCCTTGCAGTTGCTAGGCAAGTGCTCTACTGCTGAGCTAAATCCCCAACCCTCTTCTTCCCACTTCTAATTGCAGCATCAGCATCTCAGTACAAGTTTAGTTTATACATAGTCTAGAATTTAACAGAAAACTTATTGATACCATCAGTTTTAGAATTGAGACATAAAGCTTTGCTAATTTTCAGTTCCTGTTCTTGAGACCATTATGTTTGGGGAATATCCTGTGATTAGTAATTTCATGTCAACTTGGTCAGGCATGGGATACCCAGGAGTTGACTAAACAGTATGTCTGACTGTATCTGGAAGAGTGTCCTAAAGAGCGTAGCATCCACACTGGTGGACTAAATGAAGCACATAAAAGATCCTGTGTGTGTGTGTGTGTGTGTGTGTGTGTGTGTGTGTGTGTGTGTGTGTGTGTCTGTGTGTGTGTGTGAGAGACAGCTGGTCAGTTGCTGGCTTAATAGAATGAGGAATAAAGATGAAGGTTGATTCCTAGATTGATTTGGGTGATTGATCTGTCAGTGATATTTTTGATTCTCAGTTTGTTAGGCAGACTACAATCTGAACTGTGAGCTCTTCAGTTTTGAAATTTCTTTCAAACATAACACTCGCTTTACATGTAGACACACATAGAGAGCCATATGTAAGTCAAGGGTTGGAATAAAGACAGAGAAAGCTGTTCCTAGGCTGTTTTGTAGATTAATTGTGAAATACACTATAGACAAAAACATTGTGCATCATATGACTGTGTATACAGAGCACACAGCCAGAGAGAGACATATACAATTGGTTATTTTTCTTTGAAGAAGTCTAATACTTATTACTTGAAACTAAAATTCATAGTTTTCCTTCATTGATCTGTAAGTCAGAGGCTTTGGAAGGCAAATTACTTGCTGTAGGTCACACTTCAAAGGAAGGCAGAGATAATCGTGAAGGAAAGGAGAACTACATGGAGGAAGCAAACACTGGGCTTGCATCATTCCATTGGCAGGATTCCTATCTTTCAAAACACTCAATCTTTACTTCTTGATTTCTACACATGTCTAAATGTTTTCTAAGAGAGTTTTCTAAGTATTCCATCTGTGCCTGGTAGTAAACTAGACAAAGCTCACACCATTCACTATAGCAAACAGAAGTAGCTGAAACTTGGGGATTAGATTTAAAGGATGTGCACTGTCATCCACACAGTCCACAGAGTCCTGTGAAGTTTCTATGTTGCTGGCTATTGGATATTTCCTATCCACCAGCACCATCAGTCACTTTCCTTGGTTCTCGTTTTGAGCCTGAACCTTATTAAAGATCTGCTAGAATGGCAATCAGAGTATATCTCCAGTCATAGAGGATAACAAGAAAAATGAGAACCATGAAGGTAACCTAGAACTCATGAAGGACTGAAGCCTTTGAGGATACAGTGGATGTGCACATGCCTTACAGTCTCCAGCCTTAGTATCCTGAAGAGGAGCTTGATGATCTGAAAAGTACATGACATGAGACGTGAAGAACCATTACTGGAGACTGAGGTGTTCCAATTACAGATGATGTCCTATGCAGCAGGATAAGCCAGCAGGGGGAGTGTGGGATGTAACCAGCATGTCCAGACTTGCATTTTGTCTTTAGAGTAGGGACACCATGATGATGCTTTTCTGCTGCCTTTCAGATGAAAACCAGCATGACACTTGTGACAAGCACTCGCCTGTGATTGAACAAGGATTCTGGATGGTATTTTCTTCTCCTCTGAAAGACACAGGAAACTCTACAATTCAGCTCCTTCAAAGCTTCAGGTATCTGCATCAAAGGTACAGCAAGAGGAGAGAGAGACAGTGTCAGTGAATCCACTGCTACACCATAGTCTGCTTCTCATTAGGAAAATAAAAGGCCTCCCAAGAATTCTGAGGCCTTCAAAGAAGGAGGTAGAAACACCTTTTGAATTATTCAAAAGCATTTTTAAAAAATCTATTGAGTGAGTTCTCATTTGAAGTTTATAGAACACTCACTTCCTAGTTTGAATATTGGTATTTGAGGAGCAAATTAAACATCCAAACTTCCTAAAATCTTGCTAAAAATGTATCTTAAGAAAACCAAATAGATTCAAATGATGACCATTCTACTGTAGAGAAGACGGTTAATTAAGAATATGGAAAGCAAGATAGAATCAGAGAAGCTCACATTCTGTAATTCCTATTAAATTTAGCAATTTAGTTATTATGTTGAATTCTAGTTAAAATGTTTAGTTATTGGGAACTAGAAAGTCACGTAGGACCTAAAGTAACACTGCAGAGATTGTTTTCTTGTGACTGGTGGTGAAAGAGTGACTAAGGGTTCAGTGAAAGCTCAGACTGGACCAACAAGCTCATCAGGTAAAGGTGAATAAATAATATATTTTGTAAAGACTCAATCGTCACAATGCCTAAGAATGAATCTTAGCCTCTAGTCAGTGTTGCAGAAGAGAAGGTAGAAGCAGGCCATTCAGCAGCAGCAGCAGGACAAGTCTTGCATGTTTCTAAGGAGCTGTGTCCTGAGGCAAAACAAGATTTGGAATCTGGGTGTGTCTGAACAAATGGATCATCAAAGGATATTTTGAGAACTTGATGCAGACATTTGCACTGGGACCAGAATTAATGTTAATGTTGGCATTCATTCTACACTCCACCCAACAGTTACCTAGCAACAGCCAGGTAGACCTGGCTTGCTATAAAAGGGACTATTTGGACTCTCTTCCTTTCTCTGATTCTCTAACCCCCATGCTCTCCCAGACCCCTTTAACTTTTCTCTCCTTCCCCTCACCCATCTCTCTTCACATGTTCCCAGCCAGCATCCTCTCCTCTTCTCTTCCCTCTCTCTCTCTCTCTCTCTCTCTCTCTCTCTCTCTCTCTCTCTCTCTCTCTTTCCCTCCCCGCCTAAGTCTTTAGTCTTTCACCCCTCCTCTGCTCTCTCTGTCTCCTCCTTTTCTCTGCCTGTCCTCCCATCTCAACTCCCCTTCACATGCCCCTAATTAAACTTTATTCTATACTAGTACCCATCATATGACTGGTGTCTGAGTGTGCAGGGGAGGATGCCTCTGCATGTGCCAGCTGATGTATGCCCTCCCTGTACACTCTATAAATCATATCCTTGGCTTTTATGACCAAGCCATCTCAGTCATTCAACAAGTTCTCGAGGGCAGGGTTGAGGAATAAAAAGAAAAAAGACAAATAGACAACATTTAACATTACTCCAGCCAGTTCTGAGGCTGAAATAGCTTTATTTTAATCAGTCTGCTTTTATGTCACTTTAATTACATGCAGAATTACCAGATCAATTCTGAGTTGAGATGATAAAATCCTGTAAAATCCATTAGGGACTAATCAGGATGACTAATACTAAAGGACAGCCACACAAACTTCAGCTGAGCCTGCTCTGAGCTTTGCATTAACTCAAATGTAAATGTTCTTAATCAGGGCCTATTTTCTTAGTTCAAGACCAAAGCAAGATTTCTTCCCCAGGATTTTTCTTTTGTTCTGATAATGTGAGATTCCTGCCAAGTGTCTTGAAGCAAGTAGCATGGAAAGGTTCTCTACACTTTTTATCAAACATCAATTCTAACAGGTGGAACTGTGCTGTATGGAAAGTTACAGAAGGTTGAGTGAAGCAAGTAGGAAACAAAACATTGTCATACTTCAGTGACATCTCACCCTTCACTACTGAGGAGGAGCTCAGATAAAGTGTCCATAGCAGTAACTTCTCAATGGTAGGGATATACTTTATCATTGGATTTCTCTTTATTTTAAACAGCCACTTTTTTTTTCAGGTTGCACACATTATATTTATTTATTTGATGGTCAGTTTTTATGTATGTAATGTGAGTGGGTATTTTGTCTGAATGTATGTGGTGTCCACATGAATGTCTGATGCTTAAAAAGCCAAAGAAGGTGTCAGATCATCTCTGTTGTGAGTTGACAGGTACTTATTAGAATTGAACTTGGGTCCTTTGTGAGAACAGCCAATACTCTCGACCACTGAGCCAATCTCCCTGGGAAAGCCATCCCCAAACAGGAGTTGGAAGTGCCATTTTCACATCTAGATACTAGGATAAAGAGTCCCACCTGTATATCCCCTGCAAATGAGTCCAGAATCTTACAGGGGTATCTGAAAAGATCTTCCCAGTACAGGACCAATACCTCTGAGACTTTTGCATGCTCACCCCAGCTTTATTCACCTTGATGGTGGCCTGAGCCCTTGAAAATGAAAGCAGTAAAAGTTTTTAAGAAGCCGTGGCTTTTTGTTTACATTTTGGTTCTGATGTGGCTTTGATGAAAAGCTGGATTATAGGAAAAAGTTTTTGCACATCAATTTAGGATCATACAATTCACATCCAACAAACTGGTGAGACTGGGCTCAGAGCTGGAGAATGGAGACTCATAAGAAACTTGAGAACTGTCCAAAGTTACATCCCTTTTCCCCTTGCAACTGCAAGAGCAGGAGAGATGAATTTCTGAGTTGTACTGTTTTGTGTTTCACTGGGCTTGGTAATGAGAAACCACAATGCCTCCCTTTGTAGCCTCAAACTCCAGGCTCTCTTATGTCAGTTCCCCAAGTATCAGGAGCACAGGGATGCGCTGCCATAGCTCTAGCAGGAACAAGAAGATTTCTGTATTCTGTTGTCTTCCTCATGGGCTGAGGCTCCATGTCAGTAGCATCTTTCAAGGCCGTTCCTCTGCAGCTCCGAAAACTTTTTTTTTTTAATATAAACCAAGTTTATTTTGCCTCTTAAGTGGTGTTCTTAAACCACAACTTGGTAAACAATGTGAATTCATGTAAGTCATCTTTAAAGTCAGAGATTTGCTTTCGTTTTTCTTCTTTTTAAAGAGTTGTTAAAAAGATGCAGCTTATTCTAACAGGATAAATATTTTTAACCATTTCACATTGAGTTCATGAAGACTCACAAATGAGCAACAGTCCTCATTGAGGAAAACAAAAAAGTTGTTGTCGACAAGGAACTGTGTACACACACAAACAAAAAGAACTGTGTAAAAATAATGAACTTATCTCGAACACATGGGCACTGGAGAAAATTTCCTGAACAATACACCAATGGCTTATGATCTAAGATCAAGAATTGACAAATGGGACCTCATAAAACTGCAAAGCTTCTCTAAGGCAAAGGACACTCTGGTTAGGACAACATGTCAACCAACAGATTGGGAAAAGATCTTTACCCATCCTACAAAAGATAGAGGGCTTATATCCAAAATATACAAAGAACACAAGAAGTTACACTGCAGGGAGACAAATAACCCTATTAAAAAATGGGGTTCAGAGCTAAACAAAGAATTCACAACTGAGGAATGATGAATGGTTGAGAAACACCTAAAAAAATTTTCAACATCTTTATCCAAGAGGGACATGCCAATCAACACAAACCTGAGATTTCACCTCACATCAGTGAGAATGGCTAAAATCAAAAACTCAGGTCACAGCAGATGCTGGCGAGGATGTAGAATAGGAGGAAAACTCATCCATTGTTGGTGGGATTGCAGACTGGTAAAAGCATTTTGGAGATCAGTCTGGAGGTTCCTCAGAAAATTGGACATTGAACTACCTGAGAACCCAGCTATACCTCTCTTGGGTATATACCAAACGATGCCCCAACATACAACAAAGACACACGCTCGACTATGTTTATAGCAGGCTAATACATAATAGCCAGAAGCGGATAGATCCCAGGTGCTTTTCAAAGGTAGAATGGATACAGAAAATGTGGTATATCTACACAATGGAATATTACTCAGCTATCAAAAACAATGACTTTATGAAATTCATGGGCAAATGGAAGGAAATGGAAAATATCATTCTGAGTGAGGTAACCCAATCACAGAAAAACAAACATGGTATGTACTCATTGATAAGTGGCTATTAGCCCAAACGGTTGAAATGCCCTGGATGCACAGAACACATGAAACTCAAGAATGATGACCAAAATTCGAATGCTTCAATCCTTCTTTAAAAGGGGAGCAATAAAACGCTTGGCATGGAATAGGGAGGCAAATTGTAGAACAGAGGCAGAAGGAACACCCAGAGCCTGCCCCACATGTGACCCATACATATACAACCACCAAACTAGACAAGATGGATGAAGCAAAGAAGTGGAGGCCGACAGGAACCGGATATAGATCTCTCCTGAGAGGCACAGCCAGAATATGGAAAATACATAGATGAATGCCAGTAGCAAGCCACTGAAGTGTGAAGAGACCCCCCGTTGAAGGAACCAGAGAAAGGAGGGGAAGAGCTGAAGAGGTTTGAGACCCCATGTGAACAACAATGCCAAACAACCAGAGCTACCAGGGACTGAGCCTCTACCCAAAGACTATACATGGACTGACCCTGGTCTCCAACCTCATAGGTAGCAATGAATAGACTAGTAAGAGCACCAGTAGAAGAGGAAGCCCTTGGTCCTGCCAAGACTGAAGCCCCAGTGAACGTGATTATTGCAGGGAGGGCAGTAAATGGGTGAGGATGGGGAGGGGAACACACAAGGAGAAGGGGAGTGGGAAGGGCTAGGGGGATGTTGTCTCAGAAACTGGGAAAGGGGATAACAATAAAAGTGTAAACAACAAATACTCAGTTAATAAAGATGAACAAAAAGAAATACCCAATTCAATTAAGATGTAGGGAAAAATGTAAGTAAATAAAATAACCAAAAAAAAAAATGGAAAAATCATTAAAGAGAGAAAAAAAAGTTTATAATGGGACAACGTGGAAAAATCATCAGCATAACTCTGCCTAACTATGTACTTTTAGTGTTACATAAGTAATATGTCATATCAGTTATGATGCATTGTGTTAAAAATCCTATTTTAATTGAGCAATAACTAGTTACATTTGTTTCAATAAACTAAATGGAATGTTTCTTTCCTACATAAATCAGGGTCATTATATTTGACTGACATGCTCTTCCATTTCAATGAAGATACTGAAGTTATATTTATTGGTGCATGCATATACAAGGGACATCACAGTGCCTTGCAAATATTTGTGCTTAATCAATGATCTTTGTTATTTCATACTTTTGTCATGAAAGAAGAAGCCTTTCTATCCATGGACAAAATTCAGTTCAGATACTCAAAATTTCTTCAATGCTTGACTACCTCTTATCTCAGTAATGTATCAAACTAAGTTCTAAGTGATTGAAGAAACAAAAATCAGCATAGGATTTATGGGCAACAAGCAGCAAAAGAACGTCTTTCTAATGAATAATATCAAACATTTAATGAAAGAACTTCATAAATACTTGTAATATTATTCTAGGAAATGAAATTAAATAGAGGCTGTCACATGTTCTACGTAACATAGCAAGGAATCAGATATATAATTCCACAAGAAATAAAGGGACAACAAACTAGAAGGAGACAATGGAATATTCTCTCTTAAATATGAAAGCAAATTTTTATTTTATATACCAATCAAATATTATAGTGCAAATATTAAGATGGCCATCCAATAGTATGACATAAAGGAAACAAATGAACCAAAGATATCCTTAATAATCAAGAGGGACACTGTAGTGTGTGAGTGCATTCTTTTCATCCTATCAAGCCTATAACATGTGATTTAGGCAAAAAGAGAAAGAGATTTCTTTCTTTTTTTTTTTTTTTTTGGTTCTTTTTTTCGGAGCTGGGGACCGAACCCAAGGCCTTGTGCTTCCTAGGCAAGCGCTCTACCACTGAGCTAAATCTCCAACCCCGAGAAAGAGATTTCTGAAGTACTATTTGTGTTCCAAATAACATAAAGATTGTATCTTGTGAAAACAATATGGAGCTTCACCTGTCAAACTTGACAAAAGCAAATTCGATATTACTAAAAAATCTGCATATTTCACCACTATGCTTGATATAATCACAACAGTATGGATCTCAGTCCAATGCATATGAGCACCAAATAAGTTCCAAAGTGGTCACATGGCTCAGGATGGCATTTTAATTGCAGTCACAACAGAGTGAAAGAGTCAGCCTCCATGCATGTTCCCAAATCATTTAACATGGCATTACCACCCAGTATAGAAAAGGACAGAAATTCCCATTAGGACATTCTATTTACCCATTTTTAGGTGTGCTAAGGTACTGAAAAAATACTTATACTGTCAAAGACATAATTTACCAAAATATGGAACAAATTTAAATCCATAGTGAGTAGTAAAGTTAATAAACCCCATAATAAGATTTTATTGTAAACCAGGGAAGTAAAAATTATCCTGAAAATAGAGTAAAATTTCCACTTTATTTCTATTGGAATAGAATTCAGTGTGGCTCTTATGGACATAAGAATAAGGCAGTTCAAAAATTATAAAGCACATCAATTCTCCAGTCGTGTCACTCATTGTAATGTAAACAATTTACATATGTGAACATATCAGACATAAATCTGTGTTGTTGCAATATCAAATATGACAGGACTATATCAAAACAAATACCAACTAGACAAAAATAAATATGATATAATGTATTTATTAATATTAGCAATAAAATTCTCTGTCATAAATGACACATAAATTGTTTCATTCCTTCAAATAAAACATATGCAATTGTTCTCATTCATCATAATGAGGTATGAACAGACTCAACCAAAAAAAAAATGTTTTAGCAAATGGCATTGACTGTCAAGGACTGATTATCAGGCAATCGATCAGCATTAAAACTCATTAAATGTCTGCACTGGAACAGATATCGGACAGCATGGATATTGAATCTGTATAATTCCAGGCATTATTGGATTTAACATAATTACACATTTTCCAGATAAAAGGAACCATAGGAAGATTGAGGAGATTTTGGAAACATGAATTTCATACAATAGGGAATGAAGAGAGAAAATGGTCTACTCCTGACTCATTGTTCCCTGTGAGACTGTGATTCCCTTCAATAGAAAATGGAAGGCAAAATGTCCCATGATTCAAGTCAAACCCTTAATGATATGGAACATTTATAACTTCTCAATTCTAGTCTTACTATAGAAGTTCTGATGAAATCAATTGGGTTCACAAATACGGCTGTTTACACGTGATCTGGTTCAAGCTGTCCAAAAGAATATTTTCCCTTGGAAGATTTGTGTCACAGATATGAATGAAATCATGGCGGTTTTGATGGAGAACATGATCTTCAAAACATGGTTTTGGAAATGTTTTGATCAAAAGTTTTCAGAACTCAGATCTAGTAGAGCTTGAGGCCAGAATTTTCCCACTATATCCAGGGAGCAGAACATAGGATGAATGGGAAGGAACTCTTGAATATAATTGAGTGAATCTCCAGACAGCAGAAGTCTTAGAATAAACACATACATGTAAATGTGGGTGTTATGTTTGTACACATAAAAAACAGGTTTCACAGCTGCTCCAGGCTAGATCCTAGCAGACATGAAGATGCTGTGTGGGTTCACTGTTGCCTTTTGGTTCCTGAAGTTTTCGCTATTCTTGTGCAGTTTGACTGAACCCAATTGCTTTTGGAGGATAAAGAATAGTGAAGATAATGATGGAGATTTGCAAAATGACTGTGGTTTTATACATTTTACAATCGAAGGACCTATTGAAGAAAAATTTTATAATAAACTTCTTAATTACATTAATTTTAGGTAAGTCATTAACATTGTCTCTTTCAATGTCATGAATTAGAAATATATAGCTCTGACAAAAAATTGTCAGATTCCATTGTGTTTTTCTCCCTGTAACCTAGGGAACCACTGAAAAATAATTATAACATCAATCACTATTTTAATACTTTCAAATATGTCACAGTTTAGCTTAGTGTTACTAAACTGCGTTCTAATTCACAAAGCTGGAAAATAAAATATCTGTTGACTCTGTGGATAACATATGGTGAAATATGAGTTCTCATTTGCCCTGAATTCGCATTTCCCACCTTTGGCAAAATTTAAGTGCGATGAAACTGCACCACTGCCTATCCTCCAATATCTGTCGATGATTCCTGTCTGAGCACGCATCAAAGGCCTCTATTGAAAGGTTATCTTATTTTGGTCTTAAAAGTTGTGCATAAATTCATATACTGAAATATATATGGGTGGGAGTAGGGAGGTCTGTTGTACTTGCTTCCACTTATTATTATTACATATACACTTATGAATATGCATATATTGTGCTTTATAAATGCTATTTAAATGAGCCCCTCCTGTCATTCTGAAGTTGTCACTGAATAGGGAAATAGCCTGCCTAGCTTCATTCTATTTTTTACTAGAATATTTTTTGGTCTAGTCATGCAAATACTCAGTCACATATTAAACTTATTAACAGTATGATATTGATGTTTACTATTTCTTTTACTTTTTTGATCAATATAACAGAGAAAATCTAGGAGGACAAATATATTTATCATAGTACAATTGAAATTTTACGTTTCTAACACCTCTTTAATCATCACTATGCTTAGTTTTTGAATACCAGAAAGAAAATAGGAGTTTTTTCTGGTTATGTTTTTTTGCTACTGATGAGATCAACAAGAATCCTCATCTTTTATCCAACATGTCTTTGTTATTTTAAATCATTTTTGGTATGTGTGAAGATACATTGTGAATTGTGAATTAAGTATATTCACAATCAAGCAAAGATTTGGATTTTACTAATTTTATCTGTAGATTGGAGACAACATGTATGTATAGCTTACAGGACCATTATGGAAAACATTCTTAAAACTGGCAATTAATTCCAAAGCTCCAAGGGTAAGAATGTGAGACACTGTATGAATTAACAACTTTAAAACTACCTTTACATGTGCCTACAAGAAAACTTGGACCCCATGCATTTTTGAGTATGCTGTTACACACACGAACACAACACACACACACACACACACACACACATACATAAACACACATACAAATATATATATATATATATATATATATATATATATATATATATATATTAATAATCTGTTGTTCAAATTACTGATCTAACAGGCAAAACTGAATACTCAGACTTGTGAAGAATAGTCTAGAATATAATAGGAAAATATATAATATTTGTAATGTAATCATTCTATCCTTAAACTAAGTTATGAATGGTGAGTAACATTAATTGTACATGACTCCAAACATCCTAACAATAATATTTCTCAGGGGATATTTCATCCTCTCTTACAGACTTTTCTGATTTTCTTTGGACCATTTAACCCTAACCTGAGTGGCAATGACAAGTTTCCCTATTTCCATCAGTTGGCATCAAAGGACAAGTGTTTGTCCCATGGCATGACATCCCTGATGCTTCATTGTAAATGGAATTGGATAGGAATGGCCATTACAGATGATGACCAAGGTACTCAGTTTCTCTCAGACTTGAGAAAAGAAATGCAAAGGCATGCGGTCTGTTTAGCTTTTGTGAATATGATCCCAGAAAACATGCAACTATACATGGCAAGGGTTAAGGTTTATGACCAACAACTTATGACATCTAAAGCAAAAATTGTTATCATTTATGATGAAATGAACTCTACTCTAGAAGTCAGCTATAGGAGATGGGGAAACTTAGGTGCTCAGAGAATCTGTATCACAACCTCGCAATGGGATGTTATCACAAATATACAAGATTTCATCTTTGATTACTTTCATGGGATTGTCCTTTTTGTACACCACCACAGTGACGTTGCTGAGTTCAGAAATTTTATGCAAACAATAAACACGTCTATGAATCCAGTAGACATTTCACAGTCTATGCTGGTGTGTAATCATTTTAACTGTGCAATCTCAAAGAACAATGTTAAAATGGATTATTTTACTTTCAACAATACATTGCTTAGCACAGCGCACATTTGACATGGTCCTGAGTGAAGATGGTTACAATTTGTATAATGTTGTGTATGCTGTGGCCCACACTTACCATGAATTCATTTTACTACAAGTACAGTCTCAGAAATTGGCAAAAGCCAAAGGATTGTTCATTGACTGTCAGCAGGTAAAGCTTCATGTATTCATTATAATTAGATATATCAATATGCTCTCTCATGCCCCTGAAAAGCTCACATATATTTTAGAGATTATTCTATTAGACTAAAGATCTCAACACTGCAACACTCTCAAATGAATCTTTTACATGTACATATATCATGCACAGTGATCTTTTAATAGGAGACAATATATTTTTATGAATATCAGTGTATTTTGTGAAAATGTGTTTCAACATTTTTCCACATGACGTCAAATTTAAAATAGGAGATGAGTGAAAACCTTAAGTATTGACTACGGTAGAAAATTTTTCTCAAGAATAGTTTCTCAAGAATAAGTACATGTGCTTTGATTAATAGTTATTCTTTTAAATTAATAATTATTTATGAAATCGCAAATGACTATGAGTACACATTTTATTAAGTTTCTGTTTATTTAATATATGTATACAGTATGCATATAAAATACCTACTACCATTCTTTATTTCCACAACTTCTAGAATTTTAGACTTCTACTTATTTCTTACATAGGTGGCTTCAGTTCCTAAATAATATTTTGACAAACATGCACACACACACATAAACACACACACACACACACACACACACACACACCATGTTACTTGTTTTCTGGTAATTATTTTTTCGAGCATGTTTTAAAATCAAACATTAATTAGTATATTAATTTTTAATGATTCAGGAGGTATAATGTATTTTACTACATGTGATTAGTTTCACACACCTGTCTTGTTTGAAAGACATTAAAAAATATGGTACATTCTCAATTCAGCTTTGCCTACATTGATATGCATATGTAATCATCTAATGATGCATCTCATTTAGGTGGCTTCCTCAGTGAAAACCAGTGTATTCAGTAACCCCGTTGGAGAACTGGTAAACATGAATCACAGGGAAAATCAGTGTGTAGAATATGACATTTACATCATTTGTAATTTTCCACAAGGCCTTGGATTAAAAGTCAAAATAGGAAGTTATTTTCCTTATTTCACACAGACTCAACAACTTCATATATCTGAAGACTTGGAATGGGCCACAGTAGGAACATTGGTAGATATGCCACAATGGTTATTTTTTCAATCTATATATATTTAAAACATGAGGCACTGAAATAGTAAACATGAGATGAAGACCAAATGCTACTTTTAATTTATATATTTTATTGTTCAATATATTTTATTACATTTTAAATGTTATCCCCATTCCCAGTTTCCCTTCCTCTGCACAAGATTGCTGTTTCTGTAATCAGTGGGAGGGATCTTGTGGAAGTTGGATGCCCTAGTATAGGGGAATATTAGAGTAGGGATGCCAAAGTGGGAAGGTTGGTGTTGAAGCTCCCTCATAAAAGCTGAGAGAGGGGAATGGGATGGAGATTCAAGATTTTCATTTAAACTTAGAAAAAGTCCATTAATTGTATGAGAGTCTTACATAACATACTTTGTTCTTATTCATTTGAACAACTCTTTCTTGGTGAAGCGTACCTTCTCTCTCAATACAACTCACTGCTCTAATTTATTTTTTACTTATAAATCTTGAGAGAGAAACTGATGCCAAATACCTTTCATTTCTATTAACCAGTTTAAGAAGAAAAATAATTTAATTGCTATAACTGACATGCTACATATAATATTACATGATATGGTAAATATTGTGTAAATTCCAGTGCACTGGAAAGTAATATATGATAATAATCAGAGGAATATTTATAGCCAAGACAGATAATGTCATATCTATCAATCTATGTGTCATTGTATATATTATATATACATTAACTACACTGACACACACTTTTGTGTGTGTGTGTGTTTGTGTGCGTTTGTGTGTATATGTGTGTGTGTGTGTTTGTGTATGTGTGTGTGTGCATTGCCTCAGGATCCCTGCTCCATGTGTAGTGTGACATGTACTGCTTGATTCAGGAAAATCCATCAGAATGAAACAGGAGACTGCTGCTTTGATTGTGTCCAGTGCCCAGATAACGACGGTTCCAACGATAAAGGTACATGTCTACATGAAAGATAAAATTGTTCAATAAAAGTATTGAAAATACTTTTTTAAAAATAGACAAAAAATATAGTCTCTTTCAAAACAAGAAATATGATATGGCCTACATGAATACCTAAAACTCCAGTTTTCAGAATATAATGATTGAATAATGTCAATATATTTTGCACCCTAGGAAATAAACTGCAATTTCTTATACAAAAATCTCATTTTTCTCATAATATAGTGACTACTGATTTTATATTATGCAGAAAATGTTTAGGGTATCATACATGTGTAACACTTTTTTTTTTCTTACTTTTGGAGCTGGAAACGTAACCTAGGGCCTTACTCTTGCTAGGCAAGCGCCCTAACACTGAGCTAAATACCCAACCCAGTGTAACACTTTTAAAAACAATAATTTTAACCATAATCTTTGCAGATCTTTATTCTTCTTTGATCGTTTGTACAAAGAATATTGACTATATTATCAGTACACAATCTTTCTCTCTATAACACAAGTTATTACCTGACAAAGACCAGATGCTCAGGATAACAGTTGTTCTTTAATGAAATATATTTTAATACCTTACATGGCTTAAAGGATTAAGACTTCTTCTAAAAGTTTGAACAAGGGCAGATATTTCAAGAATGCAGCAACACATGGGATAGTGCTTATCAGTAATCACTGTCTACCTAAGGAAATAAGGATGAATATCAATACCCATAACCTTCACACCTTATCCATCAATATCCATAACCATGGACTGTGTAGTTGGGAAAAAAGAGATTATACAACAAGAGGGATATGCACAGATCTATGAGATCTCTCTTTGGTCTTCTTCAAGGACAATATTCCCTTATGTGAATGGGTTTTGCATAAGTAATTATATGCTCTGGTGCCTATGCATAGGTACAGACACAGTGCACAACTCTCAAAGCACAGTACATAGTGTCTTACATGAAATGGCATCAACAACTATATCTGCAAATTATTTTGTCTGTCTGTAGTAAATTTATGGTTTGAAGAATAATATAATCTGAGATTATAAATATTATTAATCACATTTTTCTTTCTTCTTGGTTTAATAAGCATTTTTGTTCCATTCTCTGTGATGATAATCTGTTCCATCTAAAAGCATAGGTGAACAGAAATCCATATTAAGTTAATGGTCCCTATATCAGTAAGAAATGTAATAGATGCTCAACATCAAATTATTTATTTATATATCCTCTGAATAATACAAACAAAAATATTAACTACAGAATATGATAATATATAAGAGTTTATCGTTGTTTGCCAGCAGATATGGAACAGTGTGTGTGATGTCCAGATGATTCATACATAAATTTAGAGCAAACACAGTGCCTCCAAAGAACTGTGTCATTTCTAGCTTATGAAGATACACTGGGGATGGCTCTAGGCTGCATGGCCCTGTCCTTCTCGGCCATCACAATTCGAGTCCTAGTCACTTTTGTGAAGTACAAGGATACTCCCATTGTGAAAGCCAATAACCACATTCTCAGCTACATCCTGCTCATCTCTCTAGCTTTCTGTTTTCTCTGCTCATTGCTCTTCATTGGACATTTCAACCAGACCATCTGCATCTTACAGCAGACCACTTTTGGAGTATTTTTCACAGTGGTTATTTCCGCTGTGTTGGCCAAAACAATAACTGTGGTTACAGATTTCAAGCTCACTACTCCAGGGAAAAGGGTAAGAAGAATGATGATAACAGGGGCAAATAACTTTCTCATTTCCCATTTGGATACTAATCCAACTAGCTCTCTGTGGTATCTAGTTGGTGACATGTCCTCCCTTTATTGACAGAGATATACTATCAGTACATGGGAAAGTCATCATTATTTGCAAAAAAAAAAAAAAAAAAAAAAAAAAAAAAAAAAAAAAAAAAACCACAATCATTGCCTTCTACTTTGTCTCGGGATGTTTGGGCTCCTTGGGTCTGGGGAGTTTCACTGTGGCTTTCTTGGCTAGGAACCTTCCTGACAGATTCAATGAAGACAACTTCCTAACATTCAGTATGTTGGTGTTCTACAGTGTCTGGATCACCTTCCTCCCTGTCTACCACAGCAGGCGGGGGAAGGTTATGATAATTGTGGAGGTTTTCTCTATTTTGGCTTCTAGCACAGTGTTGCTAGGTTGTACCTTTGTCCCAAATGTTATGTTCTTTTAGTTTGACCAGATTTAAATTTTCTTCAGAAATAAAAAGATAAATTGCTTTATCTAAAGTTTGATACTTTCAAAATATTAGATGATACTCAACTTATCTGTTTTACTTTGTCTTAACAAAGGTATTCCTTAATCATAAAAAAAGTTTAAGCAGTATACCTACAGACAGTATTTAAACCGCAGGGCAGTATTGCTTAAAATGATACCAATTAGTAAGATTTGGTGGCAAATGAGCTCTCACAAACCTAAACATATTGAGAACAGGAAATATCAATTGAGGAATAGCTACTATCTCTTTGACTTGTAGTTATGTGTTTAAGGCATGTTCCTAATTAAGGATTATTATAAAGTGACCCTGCTGCCTCTAGGCAATGCCAACTCCAAGCAAGTTGTTCTGTGAATTATAAGAAAGAAGACTGTAGATAGGATGGAGATAAAGCCAGTAATCAGCATTATTCCATGGAATATTGTTGATTCCTTGCATCCATGTTCTTATCTTGGCATTGTTCAATTATATGTGGCCAAGAGATAGAAGGAAATAACACTTGTCTCATAACCTTTTGACCATGGTGTTTTGTTACAGCAACAGAAACTAAGACATCAGCAAATTAATAATTTGCCTTAGATGGGAATAGGAGTATCTTAGATCACTAATGCAATAAAAGGCATTGATTTAAAAACAGAAACAAGGTTGAATCATAGTACAGTGTGGAGCACAGTTACAGCTTTGGATATTCTTGATGGATATCACAGAGTCCTGACTTACTGGAATACCGTTAAACTGTACTATAAAGATGTTCAGAATATCCAATAACATACTAAGAAGAGTACAGTATATGAAAAGTATTGTGATGTACAGATTATGTCTGATCTATAAGGCTCTTGAACGTTAAATGAAAGCAGCATTTCACTATGCGAAAAAACAATAATGAAAATATAGTAATGCACAATAACTTTATCACTATTAGGTTACCGAAGTCGAGGAACAAATAAGTCACTTTACATGAAGAATCTCATTACACATTGTATCAAAATAGGAGTAACAAAATACTATTCAGTTTAATATTACATACACAAAGAGTTAAATACAAACATAAACCCATTGCTATTTGCCAACATTATTTGGTGATGTACGGCGTCATTTTTCACAAAATATTGCTTGTTCCTTTATTTTTAACACTGATTTGATACTTTATTTTTGAGGCTGTAATTTAATTGCATTTTTCTTTATATTTCATGATTCCAACTTATCATTTGTAATTCTCCCCGCACTCCTACAATGCACAGGGGCTCATATATCAATCAATATTACTGAATGCATATATGTATCTTATATACATATACATTTTAAAATATAAGCTGTAGATAACATCTAAATTTGCATTTATATTGTGATAACTCATTACTTGGTACTACATGAAAAATATTTGTTCTTTTCCTTTGCAATGACAAATGCTACCATATATATATATATATATATGCATAATATATATATATATATTTCCCTATTAATTGTTATTTAAGATAAATTTTTTGAGCTTACTACCTTCCAAACAGGCATACACAGCGTAATGATTCTTCATTAGATTGTACTTTTTGAGACATATTCCTAAAGTTTTTTGTTTTACATATGATCCTTTCAGAATATTTGTATTTACAGCCAACTTCCTCATTCTTTGATTTTCAAGATCTTTCCCTTCAATTGTTGCACTTTTCCCTGTGCCTTGGATGAAGGAAAAACATTTGAGAGCATACATTCATCTTTATTCCTTTCATCTTTCCTCTAGTTGTATGTAATATAATTTCTAACTAGTTCAATTCTAGTCTTTAGAGGTAATGTTTCTAGTTGGAGACTAACACAAGTTGTACATACAGATATAAAATGTAATCCCCATTTTCTGCCACTGTCACACGTCCCTGGCTGAAAGTAAGTTTGTTAGTTTGATCCATAACTGTGTTAAATAACTTCTTGGGGAACTGTACTTAATCATTTAGCATATTGTCCCCAAGTTCAACTTTTGATGAACATTCACACGGGATGCAATTATTCTCAAAACATTTCTACATATTTTAAAGATCTATCCAAACGTCTCTTCCTCAGATGCCTTTTTTACCAAGTTCTTATTTTTCATTGATTTTAATTTAACTTAATACCTTTTTATTTCTGCTTTGTGAATTTCATATCATGTATCCACACAGGTTCATTTGATAAAGCATAAGCAAAATATTGTGTTGGCTAATTTTTTCACCTTGATACAAATTAGACTTACTTGAGAGGAGGGACTGTGTACTTAATTTTAGGGTATTTATTTGAACAATGATAAATGCAGTAGATAAACAAACAAATGTTGGTAATGCTCCCTGTAGTCCATTAGCCCTGGGCAGTATAGAAAAGCAGGCTGAACAGGGATTTTTATTCCTCCATGGTAGTGTATAGTTCCAAACAAACTTTTCTCTACATCATAGTATAAGTAGGAAGCCAAATGAACACTAAAATTCCCCAAATTGCTTTGGTTAGTGTTTTAGCTCACCAACAGAAATTGACTTCAAACTTGCTGACAAATTTGATTCAAATTAAGGACTGAGTCTTAAGCACAAAATAATATGATTGACGTGTTTTCTTAATTTCCTTATAATTGAAGCACAATGATCAATGAAGGCAAGGCAGTACTTGATCATAATTTTCTCAATTGGAAGGATGAGGCAAGGATGGGTAATGAGAAACAATGTAAAAATTGAGCTGAGAGATGCTAGATCCATTTAGTAATTGTGAGCATCTGTACCTTTAATATGAATAGAAATATTTTCAAATGTTTCCTGTTTTGGGTTGGGGAGATAGTTTGGTAATGAAGGGAATTTTTTAGCGGGCTCACAAGATTCTATTAATACACTTCTTAGTTATCATTTTCCACTTTAATCCTCATGTACCCATGGACACATCAATCTCTCTCCACAACATATACATGATTTAAAATTATAGGGAAAAGAAAATAAATAAAAAAACAACCAAAATTCTATGAATAAGTTCTCTGATTTACTTCTTTTTTCTCCAAAGTTAAGTTCTACTATTCAAATTTAGGCTCAAATTCAAGAACTCATACTAATCTTAAACATTCAATTTTTCTACCCAAACATCCTTAACTAATTCTGGCCTGAAACTGCACACTGCACAGGTGTACTTCCTAACGTGAACAAACAATACCATGTATAAATCACATAAGAAGAAAAAAAGCAGCAGCCACAAATACATAAGTGTTCTCTAGGAAGCTGGGTTCAGTTGCTGCCAAATGCCTGTAATCTCTGTAAGAAGAAGGCATATGGGAGGCCTGTAAGTTCATCAAAAAAAATCTTCTGCTAAACAGTGAACATATGACTAACATGAGAGATTAGAGAATATCTTACAAGTAAAAACAAAGATTCTCTCAGATTTGAAACCTTTTTTTTCCTAGAGTCAATATTGATTATGAAGTTTGGTGGCTTCTGGAATCTTCTAGAATCAACACTATCACTTGTTCCCTGAGTTATGACCACGTGTATTTGAATTAAAATAAAAAAAAAACCTACAGGTTTCCATTTAAAAAAATAAACTATACTTTTTTGTTTCAAAATTTATTCTTTATAGCATATCTCTAAATTGTTAATTCTCTTCTACATTGTCAGATTAGATTCTAAGTTTTGGCAAAAGGCTTTAAAACAAATTGTCAACCTGTGGCTAGTACATCAGGATGAAATTTTTCATTAAATTATTTCATTTACTTAAATTCCAAACTTTGCTCTCCATGATCCACTTTCTGGGAGTTATTCACCCATCACCTCTAGCATATGCCTTGACAGGGTATTCCCCCAAATATTACTGGTGCTCATGAATGACACATTCCTCACCCTCTCCTGCATCAATTTTCCCTGTGACATAAAGTCTCTACAGAATTTGGCACATCTTCTCTTACAGGAGACAAACAATGTTCTCCTCTGAAACATATGTGCTGGGGGAAACAGGCCAGCTCATAAATGTTCAATGGATAGTGTATTCGATTTTGGTAGTTCTCAGCGATGTACATTAGTTGACACTGTTTTTCTTCCTATGGGCTTTCCACAACCTTCATCTCCTTCGATCCTTTCTCTAAGTCTTTGTCAGTGATCAGTGTCTCAGTCCAATGATTGACTATAAGTATCTGTCTCAGTCAGCTCTGAGTATAGACTCACAAGAGACAGCCCTGATAGTCTCCTGTCTGCAAACACAACAAGGCATCAATAATAGTGTCAGGGTTTGGTGGCCATGTTGGATGGATCCCATGTTGGACTGGTCCTTCAGTGGAAAAATTAGACTTCGGAAGGAGAAACTGAAAATGTTTTAGTGCGACTCATTATTATAGAAATTGTATTAAATATTCATGGCATTAGGAAGATGGAGAACCACTGCTCTAAAATGACAAATATGTGTTGGTTTGTGTTTGATTTCAAGGTTGAACACATTGCATTCTACAGCCAGTAATTAGCCCTCTGATTCTGAAAGATAGGTCAATTTTCTTCTGTCCCTAGTTCTTGGTAGTTTTCTGCTTTATGTGGGGGTGTAAACATGTTTCCACATAAAATTTCTTCCTTTTCATGTTCATAAGTACATTGATATTACAGTTATTGCTTTTGTCTATTTTGTCATTTTCTAGGGGACTATGATTTACAGTAGATGATCTGGTATTCTTTCCACTGCCTCCTCAATTAGGTTCCATGAGTCAAAGACAAAGTAACTACGATGTAGCTGTATTTGGATGTTGGTAGGTATACCTATCTGTGGTTAAATAAAAGGAGCGAATTTCAATCTTCCTAATGCTGCAACCCTGGCACCATCCCTGACTAGGCTATGTTATTTGTACTCAGTGGGAGAGGAAGTAGCTAGACCTACAGACTTTTGATGTATCAAGGTGACTGAATATTCATAGGGTATCCTACCCTTTCTCAAAATGATGGAGGAAATGTGGAGAGCTGAAAATGCTCCTAACCCTCAAGACACTGGAAACTCCAAGAAGTTTAGAGGTGTGATGGGGTGGGCAGTGTTTAGTCATTATGAGATGTAGAACTCTCCAGGGAATAGAACAGAACTGGAATAAAATCTGGAGTGTATAAATAAATAAATAAATAAATAAATAAATTAATTAATTAATACTTTAAAAAAGAATATATGAAAGGAGAACTCCAAGAGGGGGAAGCAACTATGATGTAAAGTGAATAAATTAATACATTCATATACACAAACATACATACATACATACATACATGTAGAGAACTGCGACAGGCCGCACCTCAAAGATGGCGCTGGTTTCTGCCTTCCACCCTCCCAATGGTGAGTGCTCCTTGCAGTAAACAAGTCCTTATTTGGCTATGTCTGCCTGGCGCGCTAGCTTCCCCATAGTGAAAGCCTATCTACATGACCCATGTGGCTTGCTAGGAATGGCCAGTGGTAGCTATTTAAGTATGGTGCAGGGCGTTCCCTGAAGAGAGAAAGAGTCAGAAGAAAGAGAGAGACAGAGAGAGAGAGTCAAGAGAAAGAGAGAGAGAGAGAGAGAGAGAGAGAGAGAGAGAGAGAGGAGAGAGAGAGTCAGAGTAGAGAGAATCAGAATATATAGAGGTCAGAAGGTTGTATCAAGGTTCCTGAGTAAAACTGCATGAAGAAGATCTCTCCTGTGGTCTTGTCTTCCTTACTGGTCGAGGTTGGGCACAGCACATACATACATACATACATACATGCATACATTAATTACTTATTTAGCTAGTTAGTTAAAGAATGTATGAAAAAAGAAAAAAAAAACCAACACGTAGGAAGAAAGTGGGATTCCCAGAGTGCAAACAGTCCTGAGAGCACAGTGGAGACCACCAGTTCTGCTCACATTCATAGCCCAAGAATTACCTGCCTGGAGCCCTATGAGCTCCAGGAACCTATGAGCAGTCCAGGAAAGGATCTGTCTGGTTTCTGCCTGTGCCAATAGCTGACCCTCTGACACAGGTCTCTCTCACACACAAATCACACTGGAAAAAAAAAAACAGTCTCCAGAGTGCCCACAGACAGAATTACAGGAGTCTCTAGCCACTGTCATAGACAGCAAGACAAGCTAACACCACAGATAAAACAAGGGCGAGAGGCAAGGTTATGAAACTAACTAGCAGAATCCATGTACACTTGACAAAATCAGAACCAAGTTCCCTCACCACAGCAAGCCTTAGATGGGGGTCAGCATACTGGAAAAGCAAAATTTTGATTTAAAATCACAGCTCATCGTGATGTTAGAAGACTTGAAGGACCTTAAAGAAATACTGACAACACAGGAAAACAAGGAGAAGCCCATTAAAAGGAGACACAATAATTCCTTAAAGAATTACAGGAAAACACAACCAAACTGGTGAAGGAAATGGAAAAAATAATCCAGACCCTAAAAACGGAAATAGAAACAATAAAAAGGGACAAAGGGAGAAAACCCTAAATATAGAAAACATAGGTAGGAGTTGAAGCAATACTCAAAGAATACTAGAGATTGAAGAGTAAATGTCAGGGTCAGAAGATACCTTAGAAAATATTGAAACAACCATCTAAGCTAATGTGAAACACAAAAGGCCCCTAACACGAAACATCCAGTAAATCTGAGGTACAACGACAGGATCAAACCTAAGGATAGTAAGTGTAGAAGAGAGGGAAGATTATCAAGTTAAAGGGGCAATAAATATATTCACCAAAATTATAGAAGAAAGCTTCCAGAACCTAAAGAAGGAAATGGCCTATAAATATTAAAAGAATTATACAGAATTCCAAATAGATTGGAGAAGAAAAGAAAGTCCTCCTCTCACATAATAGAGAAAACACCAAATACATAAAGCAAAGAACAAATATTAAAAGCAGTAAGAGAAAATGGTCAAGGAAACTATAAAGGCAGAACTATCAGAATGGCACCGGACTTCGTACCAGAGAAAATGAAAGCCAGAAGATCCTGTTCATATATGACAAAAAACCCTGAGAGAAAACAAATACCAAATCAGTCTACTATATTCAGCAATAATCTCAAATAGCATAGATGGAGAAACAAAGATATTGCATGACAAAACAAAATTTACACAATATCGTTCTAAAAAGGATAGTAGATGGAAAACTTCAACACAAGGTGAGAAAATACACCCAAAACCTCAGGAAAGTAATTTTGACTAACCCAAAAGAAGATAGCCACACAAACATAACTCCAGCTCTAACAACAAAAATAATGGAAAACAATAATTGTTGCTCCCTAATATCTCTCAACATTAATGGACTCAATTCCCCCCCCCAAAAAAATAGACTAACTGCAGAAAAGATATATAAAGAGGACCCAACATTTTTCTGAATACAGGATATTTTTCAGAGTGAAATGATGGAAAACAATTTTCCAATGAAATGGTTCAAAGAAAGAAGATGAAGTAGTCATTCTAACATCAAATAATATTAACTATCAACTAAAAGATATCCATAAAAATTAGGAAGGACATTCATATTCATCAAAGGAAAAATCCACCACCATGAACTCTCAATCCTCAATATCAATGCTGTAAATGCAAGGGTACCTATATTTATAAAAGAAACCTTACTAAAGATGAAAGAACGCATTGCATCTTACATGATAATAGTAAGAGATTTCCACACCACACTCTCATCAATGTACAAATCATGGAAACAGAAACAAAGACACATAGAGAAACTAACAATGGTCATTCACCAAATGGATTTAAGAAATATTTATAGAACATTTCATCCTAAAACAAGCATACACACACAAATACACACACACACACACACACACACACACACACACACACATTCTTCTCAGGACCTCATGGTAGCTTCTTTAAAATTCACCATATAGTCAGTCACAAAATAGGCCTCAACAGATACAAGAAGACTAAGGTTTGTCTTCAATAAGAAAAATAATTAGAGAAAGCCCACAAATACATGGAAGTTGAACAAAATTTTGTTCAATGATAACTTGGTCATGGAAGTATAATGAAATAAATTAAAGATTTTTTTTGAATTTAGTAAAAATGAAGGCACAAAATTATGGTACACAATCAAAGCAGTGCTAAGATGAAATCTCGAAACTCTGAGTGCCTCCAAAAAAAATCTGGAGAGAGCATATATTAGCAATTGGACAGCACACCTAAAATCTGTAGAACAGAACAAAAGCAAATACAATAGAAGGTAGGAAATAATCAAATTCAGGGCTGAAATCAAACAAGTAGAAACAAAAAGGACCATACAAAGGATCATCAAAACCAAGATCTGGTTCTTTGAAAAAATCAACAAGACAGATAAACCCTTGGCTAGACTAAACAGAGGGCACAGAGTGTTTATCCAAAGTAACAAAATCAGGAATAAAAAGGAGACATAATCACTGATACTGAGGAAATTAAAAAAAAATCATCACATCCTACTTCAAAATCCCATACTCAGTAAAACTGGAAAATCTGGAGGAAATGGATAAACTTTCTACACAAATACAAGGTACCAAAGTTAAATCAGGATAATTTAACCTGTGTAAACAATCCCACAACTCCTAAAGAAATAGAAGCAGTTATTAAAAATCTCCCAATGAAAAAACGCCCAGGACCAGATGGGTTTTGTGCAGAATAGTAAAAGACTTTCATAGAACCCTAACAGCAATACTGTCTAAACTATTCCACAAAACAGCCACAGAAATAGAAGGAACACTACCGAAATCGTTCTATGTAGCCACAAATATGATTATACATAAACCATATAAGAATTGCAACAAAGAAAGACACCTTCTGAAAAAAATCCCTTATGAATATTGAGGAGAAAATACTCTACAAAGTTCTCACAAACTGAATCCAAGAACACACCGAAACAACCCTTATGGGATGATCCAGTATTTTCATCGCAGGAGTGCAAGGATGGCTAAATGTATGGAAACGTAACAAAGAAATCCATTATATGAAAAAATTCAAAGAATAAAACCACGTGATCATCTCATCAAATGCTGAGAGCATTTGACAATATTCTTCACCACATCATGTTAAAAGTCTAGGAAAGAACTACAATTGAAGGCCTATAGTTAAACATAGTAAAAGCAATATACAGCAAACCTGTTGCCAACATTAAACGAAATGGAGAGTGACTTGAGCAATCCCACTAAATCAAAGAAATAGGCAAGGCTACACATTCTCTCCCTACTATTTGAATATACTCCTTGAAGTCCTAGCCAGAGCAATCTGACCACAAAAGGAGGTCAAAGGGATAGAAATTGGAAATGAAGAAGTCAAAATATCATTATTTTCAGATCATATGATAGTATAATTAAATGACCTGAAAAGTTCAACCAGAGAACTACTAAGCCTGATCAACAAATTCAGCAAAGTGACTTGAAATAAAATTAACTCAAACAAATCAGTAGGCTTCCTCTATCAAAGGATAAAGGGTCTGAGAAATAAGTTAGAAAAATGACACCCTTCACAGTAGCCACAAATAATGCAAAAACCACAGTGTGACTCTGAACAAGCAAACAAAGAATCTGTATTTCAACAATTTCAAATGTCTGAAAGAAGGAAATTGAAGAAGGTCTCAAAAAATGGAAAGATATACCATGAAAATGGACTTGGAGGTTTAATATTGAAAAGTGGCTACTTGACAAAAGCAATCTCCAGATTCAATGAAATCCACATCAAAATTTTACCTCAGTTCTTCACAGAGTTAGAAAGAGCAATTTACAAATTCATTTTGAAAAACAAAAACACAGGAGAACAAAAATTATCCACAACGATAAAAGAAGTCCTGGGGGAATAACCATTCCTGACCTCAAGTCATATTACAGAGCAATAGTGATAAAAATTGTATGACGTCATACAAGGACAGGCAGTATGATCAATGGAAAAGTATTGAAGAAACAGATATAAACCCATACACCTATACTCACATGGGCTTTAACAAAGGAGTTAAATCCATCCAATGGCAAAAAAAATATATTTAGCATTTTCAAGAAATTTTTCAACTGGAAGTCAGCATATACAGGAATGCAAATTGAGTCATTCTTATCCCCCTGTTCAAAGCTCAGGTTGAAATGGATCAAGGACCTCTACTTAAATCTTGATATACTTAAATTAATAGAAGAAAATATGAGGAAGAGCTTTGAACACGTGGGCACTGGAGAAAATTTTCTGAACAAAATACCAATGGCTTATGCTCTATGATCAAGAATCGACGAATGGGATCTCATAAAACTGCAAAGCTTCTGTAAGACAGAGGACACTGTGGTTAGGACAAAACGGCAAACAACAGATTGGGAAAAGATCTTTACCTATACTACAACAGATAGAGGGCTTGTATCCAAAATATACAAAGAACTCAAGAAGTTAGACCGCAGGGAGAAAAGTAACCCTATTAAAAAATAGGATTCAGTGCTAAACAAAAATTCATAGCTGAGGAATGGCTTATGGCTGAGAAACACCTAAAGAAATGTTCAACATCTTTAGCCATGTGGGAAATGCAAACCAAAACAACCCTGAGATTTCACCTCACACCAGTCAGAATGGCTAAAATCAAAAAGTCAGATGACAGCAAAGTCTGACGAGGATGTGGAGAAAGAGGAAAACTCATCCATTGTTGGTGGGATTGCAGACTGGAAATTAGTCTTGAGGTTCCTCAGAAAGTTGGACATTACAGTACTTTAGGACCAAGCAATACCCCTCTTGGGCATGTAACAAAAAGATACCCCAAAATATAAAAAAGACACATGATCCACTATGTTTAAAGCAGCCTTATTTTAATAGTCACAAGGTGGAAAGAAACCAGATGCCCTTCAACAGAAGAATGGATAGAGAAAATGTGGTATATCTACAAATCGGAATACTATTCAGCTATCAAAAACAATGACTTTATGAAATCCATAGGCAAATGGATGAAACTAGAAAATAACATCCTGAGTGAGGTAACCTAATCACAGAAAACCACATATGATATGCACTCATTGATAAGTGGCTATTAACCCAAATGCTTGAATTACCCTAGATGCACAGAAGACATGAAACTCAAGACGGATGATCAAAATGTGAATACTTTACTCCTTCTTTAAAAGGGGAACAAGAATGGCCTTGGCAGGTAATAGGGAGGCAAAATTTAGAACAAAGGGAGAAGGAACACACATTCGGAGCCTGCACCACATGTGGCCAATACATATACAGACACCCAATTATGAGAAGATGGTTAAAGCAAAGAAATGCAGGGTGACACAGCCTGTTTGTAGTTCTCTCCTGAGAGACACAGCCAGAATACAGCAAATACATAGGCGAATGCCAGCAATGCAATCCACTGAACTGTGATCGGGACCCCCGTTTAAGGAATTGGAGAAAGATCTGGAAGAGATTGAAGGGCCTCAAGACCCCATATGAACAACAATGCCAACCAACCAGAGCTTCCAGGGATTAAGCCACTACCCAAAGACTATACATGGGATGATCTCGGGCTCCAAACTCATAGGTAGCAATGAATAGCCTAGTAAGAGCACCAGTGGAAGGGAAAACCCTTGTCCTGCTAAGACTGAACCCCCAGTTAACGTGATTGTTGGGGGGGAGAGTAATAATGGGGTGAGGGTTGGTAGCGGAAGCCCATATAGAAGGGGAGAGCGAGGCGTTAGGGGGATGTTGGCTCAGAAACTGGGAAGGGGAATAATAATCAAAATGTAAATAAGAAATACTCATGTTAATAAAGGTCAAAAAAGATTTAATGACAGTAATGAAATAGACTTGCTAGAAAGAGCAAACAGGATAAGAGCAATAAGTTATTTCTTCCATGTCATTATATAGGCTTCCAATAGGAGGAATTGCACACATTGTAGCTGAATTAAATACCTGGATTCAAGGAGTGTGTTTTTATTTTAAAAATTCAGACTAGAAGTAGATCTTCTCACTTTCAATGAAAGTGGAAGTCCCTCAAAGGTATACCCATTATTTTATAGATTTTAGATAATTCCAGTTGTAGTCAAGTAGGCAACCAAAAATAGTCTACTTCTTGTCAACTTGAAACAACATCATATTACCTTATGTTGTGAATAATTTGTAAAGAAAATAATAAAAAGAGCTTAATGGTGCCTTGATAAAATAGAATGATCCTACATACAAATAGAAATGCAACATATATTTAACCCAAACATAGATGTAGTGATGTGATGTAATCATCAAGTCTACAATCTCAAACACATTATATATTTAGAATCGTTGTAAATGTGTTCTACGACACATTCTTTTAGGATCTCAAATTTGAAATGAATATGAAAACCTTTGGTATTGTCGTAATTGATATTATATTGCTTGACAAATTGATGAAAGAAAACACAAAAACCTATAGAAACACTTTGTTAACAAAATACAAAGGAATTATTGATTTCAATTATTAATCATTTTTCTACAACTGGTTATGGTTATAAAGACTACCATGTGTAAAATACCTTCTTCATTACCCTGTCCTATTTTCTTCACCCATAAGAAGCACCTCATTAGATACCAATCTCCATACCTGATGGATTTGCATCCTTTGACATTTTGCCTGGGTTTAGTTATTTTCTTTTTATATTGAGTATGTGGGCAAAGATTTCTCCACCTTTTCCCACATGAAGCTGTCTCTGGTTTCTACCTCTTGTTCTGAAAAGTTTTTTGAGAGAGCACACAACTCTCTTCTAGAAAATGAGAGTCAAAATGACCTAGTTAACTGCATGTTCTTTACTCTTGTTAAACTGCATTCTTGTTTCCCCCTGCATCCGTCAACCAGGATGTGTTTTTTTTTTTCTTGTATACTTTGTCTTTAAATGAAATCTGGTAATTTCCATTTAGAATTAGTCTATTCAAAATGTTTCCCTCCAAGCCTTGGTCATATTAAGTCGTCTTTCGATTTTTACCCTATAAGATTGTGAAGCCACAACATCATCTATTTGTAATACTAACCAGTTTGAGCAACTTATACATTTAATCATGGACTTTGACCCTGATATGTGCAGATTTCTTCCAAGAGAGCAACCTGACTCATTCCACTAGGAAGCAAGCAAAGAAACTCAAATCAGAGTTTGAGACCCTCTGATACTCTGGTCTAAATTTCCTATAGAAATTGCGAACTATTTAGTCATTTCCAGAAGCAATACTGGATATAGCACCTTCTGTTTGAACTCATAGTGATGGTCAATTTTTGCTGCTGGTAAAAGACATCAAGGTTCTAGTGAGATGTCACCAAATGACCCTTTACCTAAGTGTATGAGTGTATTGTAGTCATCATTAATTTGCTCTTATATTAATTTATTTGTTCAAGTGTTGTCTATCTTTGTCTCTCCTGATCATTCTGCTATTTGTCATTGTGAATTGAGAATTATGGATTAAATCTAATAAGCAGCTCACTCCTTTGGCATATTATCTTTACTATTTCCTGAAAACCTATAAAGACAAGGAATTGTGTATGGATTCTATATGTTAGAGTGTTGTTTTTTTTTTTTTTTTTGACATTGAATGGCTGAGTGCAGGGACATAAAACCACTGGGAAACAGGAGACATATTGCTGGGTGTCATAAGCACTCCTGGCCATTCAAATTAGTTTCCTTACAGAGATGTGTCCTTAGGTGTATAATGACAGGTTCCTCTCTGGCTTGCACCTGTTTCCTTAAAATTATATCTGCAATAACTTTAAAAATAACCTTCCCCCAGGACATAACAGGGAACAAACCACTCCCAAGGTTACACAGATATTGACCCATGACTGTTGCCACCTATGTAGCAGAAGAAGGACTTGTCAGGCATCAATGGGAGGAGAGGTCCTTTGTCCTGTCAAGGCTCAATATCTCATAGTAGGGGAATGTCAGGGAATGGAGGTGGGAGGGAAAGGGTGGATAGGTGTATAAGGAGCTCCCTCATAAAAGCAGGGGAAGAGGGATAAGATAGCTGGTTCCAGAAGGTGAAACACTTAAAGAGAGTAACAATTAAAATGTAAATAAAAATAAATAAATTATGCACTTAACCCATCTGGACCTGGGCTCTTTTTGGTTGGGAGACCTTGAATGACTCCTATTTCCTTAGGAGTTATGGGGTGGTTTAACTGGTTTATCTGTTCCTGATTTAACTTTGGTATACCTGGTATCTGTCTAGAAAATTGTAAATTTCCTGAAGATTTTCAAGTTTTCTGGAATATAGGCTTTTATATTAAGATCTGATGATTTTTTTTGAATTTCCTCTGAATCTACAGTTATGTCTCCCTTTTCATTTCTGATTTTGTTAATTTGGACACACTCTCTGTGTCCTCTCGATAGTCTTTCTAAGGGTTTATCTATCTTGTTGATATTCTCAAAGAACCAACTTTTGGTTCTGTTGATTCATTGTATAGCCCTTTTTGTTTCAACTTCGTTGATTTCAGCTTTGAGTTTGATTATTTCCTCCCTTCTACTCCTCCTGGGTGTATTTGCTTCTTTTTGTTCTAGAGCTTTTAGGTGTGCTGTCAAGCTGCTGACATCTGCTCTTTCCTGTTTCTTTCCGCAGGCACTCAGAGCTATGAGTTTTCCTCTTAGCACAACTTTCATTGTGTCCCATAATTTTGGGTATGTTGTACCTTCATTTTCCTTAAATTCTAAAAAGTCTTTAATTTCTATCTTTATTTCTTCCTTCACCAGGTTATCGTTGAGTAGAGCATTGTTCAACTTCCACGTATATGTGGGCGTTCTTCCCTTATTGTTATTGAAGACCAGCTTTAGCCCATGGTGGTCTGATAGCACTCAAGGGATAATTTCTAACTTTCTGTACCTGTTGAGGCCCGATTTTTGATCAATTATATGGTCAATGTTGGAGAAAGCACCATAAGGAGCTGAGAAGGTATATCCTTTTGCTTTAGGATAGAATCTTCTATAAATATCTGTTAAGTCCATTTGGTTCATGACTTCTCTTAGTCTGTCTACGTCTCTGTTTAATTTCTCTTTCCATGATCTGTTCACTGATAAAAGTGGGGTGTTGAAATCTCCTACTATTATTGTGTGAGATGCAATGTGTGTTTTGAGCTTTATTAATGTTTCTTTTACATATGTAGGTGCACTTGTATTTGGGGCATAGATATATAGGAGTGAGAGATCATCTTGGTGGATTTTTCCTTTGATGAATATGAAGTTTCCTTCCAGGGACTAAGCCAGTACCTAAAGACTGTACATGGAATGATCCTGGACTCTGACCTCATAGGTAGCATCGAATATCCTAGTAAGATCACCAGTGTAAGGGGAAGCCCTGGGTCCTGCTAAGACTGAACCCCCAGTGAACGTGATTGTTGGGGGGAGGGTGGCAATGGGGGAAGATGGGGAGGGGAGAGGGAGGGATAGGGAGATTTTGGCCCATAAACCGGGGAAGGGAATAACACTCGAAATGTAAATAAGAAATACTCAAGTTAATAAAATAAATAAATAAATAAATTATATCAGTCTTGCAGTAACCAAGCCTCAAGTGAAAAAACATTAAAATTTCTGCACATCTATTAACATTAGAAAGAACTAACCTATCCTCCTTCTCTTTAGGATTGGTGACATAATGCTGGGCATCAGCCATGTAGTGAATTCTTTCCTCTTTTTCTCCTGAAGTGTCTACAGTTGAACCATCTATGCTCCTTGTGGCCTGAACACACGAATATGGCTTAAATCACTGCAGTTCCTGCAATTATTTGCCTCCAATTAGCCTCTGATCTTTCTCACTTGGGAACAAAAGATCTGAGTAAGGAGGCCCTATCCTGAGTTATGATATGTATTTCCTTCAGAACAAGTGACCAATACTACGAGAGCACACAGAAACCCTATTTCTCAGAGAAAACTCACTCACATCTATCTTAGAAAATGTTTTTTTATGTTCATCAGCACAATGACAATGATTGCCAACAGTTACTGGCCGACCTGTTCATATCAGAAGAAATGGACTGAAAAATGTTGGAATGTAAAAACATGGTACTGAATCCATATATGGATCTCTGACTGATAAAAATAATTTTTTGATAGTCTGTTTCCATTCCACACATCTCCCTTAGGATTCTGACCTTTACCAAGATACTGTGGTGCTGGTCATCTATTGCCAGACTTTCTGGCTGAGCTCCACTCAGCAGCTCAGAGGCCAGAAAACGTGTAAAAAGTAAGTGAGTTCAAACAGGGTACATCAGAACAACATTCTTATCTAATATAGTTTCTATGGACTCATCATATATCTACACCAATAGTCCCAGAGGCCATGGACATAGGCAGATGTTAAAAAGTGCTTTTGTCAGTCAGTAGGCACCAGATATTTGATGTAAAATAATTAGAGGGATGTGCAGGTATGGATGAGCCTCAGTGGTTAGTGGTAGCTTAAAATGAGCAGTAAAAGAGACTTGATTGAGAGCCAGGAGGACAAGAGACTTACCAAGGCCATTAGTAGCAATCCTAACAGTAAAACTGAATGATAAACAAGTTTTGTGAAACAAACAAGAAAAGAGCCAGGAGACTACCAAGCAACCATTGGAGAAAGGCAAACATGCCTCCTGCAAATAAAGTGTACATTGAAAAAATAAGTCCTGTAACTGGAAGTAAAAGGTAAATTGAGTACTACAGTTAGAAGAGTAATGGGGCCCAGGCCACTATTCTCCAGGAGCCTACTGTAAAACTAAAAATTGTGGAAAAGCGATTGAGTTCTTACTGGTCACTGGATTGACATATTCAGTCCTCAATAATCTACTATGAAATTACCTGATCAGAAGATAACATTCAAAGTAGCAAAAGGAAAACTCCCTTAATGTCTCTGAAGCAGCAAACATTCCATTAACATTGGCAAGGGGATAATAAATCACCTGTTATTGATCATGTCATATTGTCACCACTTCTTCCTGTTTCCTTCTGGCATGAGACCTCTTGCATAAACTGAAAGCAACCATGATCTTTTCTAAGAATGAGACACAGTTAGACTTCCATACACTAACAAAGAAAACATTGTTTCTGTTTACCAGAAGAATATCTCCTTTGTGAAAGTCCTCGGCCATATACAAAAGATAGTTGGACTATCTTTCAGATTTGTAGGAAGAATCCTAGGTGTATTGAAAGAAACTATCCTTCCATGACAGGTCTTAAAACAAAATCCCATAATTGTTCAACTGACCCATTCATTTGTGCTTATGCAGATTAAGTAATCTGCAGTGTGGAAGCAAAGGGAGAGTTACAGACTATAATACCCAGCTGAAAGAGGTGGGCATCCCGATATCCTGCCAGTCTCAATGGAGGATGTTGTCATTACCTGAGAAGAAACTGGGACCATTAATTATATAAACCATCCGAGATCTGAGGGACTTGCATTAGAGTGTAGAGGCTACTTACCCTATAGTTCCTAACTCATATACAGTCAGAAATCTGAATCCTCCAGGGAAAATATGTAGACTGTCTTGTACTTGAAAGATGTTTTCTTCAGGTTCCCTTTGGCAGAGGATAAAAACTCAATTTTGAATGACAGTTACAGAGGGACATAAAAGTGGGCAAATAATTTAGACCCTATTCATCCAAGGATTTCAAAATTCTTCAGTCGGGCCTGTGGATGTCCTCAGAAGTTTCCCAGGTCGACACACTTACAAGATATAGATAACGTCCTCCTCTCTCCTGAAACTCAAAGTAATTGAACAAGGGAAACTGAGGCACTGTCCAAGAGTTATACTCACTGAGCTAGCAAGGGTGAGCTAGAAAGTTCACCTTTTTATATTAAGAGGACACCAATCTTGGCAAAAATTTGGGGGAGGCAAAAGAAACCTGTATCAGAGAATGGTTGCTGTTATCCCACTGGTCCCAACTCCAAAGGTTACAAGACAGGTTTGAGAGATTCTTGGTGTGGGTGCGTGTTGCTCTGCCTGGATACCAGTGTTTTGGAGAAATAGCAAAGCCTCAATACACCATAACACATGAGGATACTAGGACGAATCTGCGTGAAGACAGAAGGTATGCAGTTTGAAACTTGATAGTATGTTTTGGTTACACCCCAACATTTCAAGTTTCCTCAGAATGTTTTTATATGTTTATCCATGAAACAGATGAAAAGACACTGCATGATGGACTTACAAAAACACTTTATGGGTGTGAAAACACCTCGTAGTGCACCTGGCCATACAACTGGACCCTGAGAATGGATCACTTGTCTAAAGGCTATGTTAGCTGACCCTATTCTTTGAAAGAAGCAGAGAAGTTAAATCTGGGTCAACATTTTATACTCCTATCATCCCAGAGAGTTGAAGCCTTTTACAATGAACACCACAAACTGGCTTCTATTTTTTTTCATCTTTATTAACTTGAGTATTTCTTATTTGCGTTTCAATTGTTATTCCCCTTCCCGGTTTCCGGGCTAACATCCTCCTAAACCTTCCCCCTCCCTTTTTATATTTGTGTACCCCTCCCCATTCTACCACCATTACTGCCCTCCCCCCAACAATCACGGTCACTGGGGGTTCAGTCTTGGCAGGACCAAGGGCTTCCCCTTCCACTAGAGCCCTTACTAGGCTATTCATTGCTACCTATGACGTTGAGCCCAGGGTCAGTCCATGTATAGTCTTTGGGTAGTGGCTTAGTCCCTGAAAGCTCTGGTTGCTTGGCATTGTTGTTCAAAGTGGTCTCAAGTCCCTTCAAACTCTTCCAGTTCTTTCTCCGATTCCATCAATGGGGGTCCTGTTCTCAGGACAGTGGTTTGCTCCTGGCATTCGCCTATGTATTTCCTGTATTCTGGCTGTGTCTCTCAGGAGAGATCTACATCCAGTTCCTGTTGACCAGCACTTCTTTGCTGCTTCATTGATCTTACCTAGTTTGCTGGCTGTTTGAGTATGGGCCACATGTGGGGCAGGCTCTGAATGGGTGTTCCTTTTGCCTCTATTATAAACTTTGCCTGTCTATTCCCTCCCAAGTGTATTCTTGAGAACCTGGCTTCTATATGTCCCTTTTGCACACTAACAGATACTATTACTGGACCATCCTAGAGTGTAGTTCAAAAAACCCACTTGACATAAATCCTGTTACCTGTTGTGTGCTGTAGGCCTCAGACGCTCTTCCCTGACTGTCTTGAGGTAACAACAATGGTACAATTTATGTGGACAGACCTAATGGACTACTGCCAATCACCATCCCATAAAAGACACTAATGCAATCAATAGTCAACACAGTTGGGAGTATTTTCATTAAACATGGAGTGAGATACCAAGGAGCTTCAACAGTTACTATAATTGAAATTATTTTCATGCAAGACTTAGAGCCAAGTATGTAGGTCCAGAGAACACAACTGATTCATCAGTCTGACTCAGGAGGTCAAATGGGGAAAAGGGAAGCCTGTCATCTTGTACATAGACAGACATTATTCTTTGGATACTCCACATATCTTTGGTATAATACTGAGACAAAATTGTCCTTGTTCCTGAGGAAAGTACATTAAGATCAAAGAGGACATCTTGGCTCTCCAAGAGGATATTTGGATTCTCCTATGATTTGCTAGGCTTCACTGCTATGGATATCAAAGAGATTTCTGCCTTGAGACTAAAGGTAACAAGATCACTGACCGAGATGCCCTACAAGTGTCCTTAAGTCCAGTGATCCTACTGACTATCTGGTGACATACCTAACCAACTACTACCTGAGAATTTATGGTATAAATATGATGTGAGTATGCAAAAGCATCAGATGGATACCTTGAAGCCACAGGTTGATGCTGAACAACAGAAGGAAAGATCATTCTTTCAGAAACAATTTGCAGTTTTCTGGTAACTCTGCTTTACCAGGTTACTTGATTTGGGTCCACAGAACTCTATTAATTGCCAGCACCAATGTATGTTATACCTACCTACATTGGGCCACATGGCAGGAGATGTCTAAGCAAGATGTCAGGTTTATACTTATATAAATACAAGACCGAGTTCATTTGACAGAAGAATTCCATATGACTGGCCAACATTATGATGAATTATGGGAACCTGATTTTACTGACATATAGACTGCTAGGATAGGATAAAAGTACGTGCTTGTTTTTATTGATACCTTTTCTAGGTGAGTAGAAGCTTCTCCAACAGACAGAAACTGGTGAAAGAGAAACTAAAAAGCTCTGCTAGGAACTTTTCCCCTAATTTTCCCTCTCACTAGTAATGCTGTCATGGAATAGCCCAGCTTTTATAACCAACACCTCTGAATAAATAGTCAAAGTTTTATTAATAGTGTGCAATCTTTATGGTGCATATATAACTCAGAATTCTGGGCAGGAGGACACAATGAACAAGACATTAAAAAAATGGAAACTCCCAGTAGTATCCAGGGAAGTATCAAAAGACTGTTATTTTTTTTTTTATTTGGCCTGCTTCATTCCTTGAGGGAAGGATTCATCCATATAGTAGTATGTTTAGAATACACCCCACATTGATTCCAATGTGCAGAGATTAGCAGTTGGAAAAACTGTTCAACCATTTCATTCTTCAAATCCTAGTCCTCCACTTTTCCATAAAATCTATTCTTTGTCCTATCAGAGAATGGCATTGAACCTCTAAATCCACTAACAATATCCCATTGTTTGGGCCAAGCGGTAATGAAGCTGCATGAGTCAGGAGATTTGTGATGATTTTTTCCAGTCCTACAGCTATGGGGTTAGGTGGGATTCTAAAATGGATTCTGTGTAACTAGGTCAAGAATGTAGAATCGACATAGACAATGCCAAATGAGTTCCCTCCTGTTCTTATGAACGTATTGAAGTTTAGATTTCACGGTTTCTCAAGAATTTCCTCTCCCTGCCCATCCTCCTGAATCTTATGATTAGCCTGAAGAAAGAAAAATGGTAAAACATCCAAAACTCTGAAGTCTGGCCCTGGGTACACAGGAAGGTAAATATTAGAGAACTGATATCTAATAGGACTACAGAACATCATTTTATAGTCCATGTTGTCCTTTGCTTTACTGATGTCTATTTATCATTTGATGTAGGCAGACAATATTCTTACTGTTGCATTTGCTCTATAGCTGAGCCCCCTTTGTTGCCACAATCATTGCTAAAAAATGGAATTGGAAATCAGAATTTTTGAGTACACATTCAGGAATATATATAAAGTCCCCTGTCAAGAAATGTAAAATAAGAAAAGGAAATAGAATATTGATTCAGTTAAAGGTCTGTTTGGTATAAAATGGCCATTGGGAAACAGAGAAAACCTACCACATTAACTGTATATCACACGGTTAGATCTGGGAATAGAATTATTCTCCAGAAGAATTCTCTCCACTACATACTCCTAGATCTTTTCTACACATGCCAAGCCCCTAACTAACTTTCTCCATTCAGATCAGGTAACCAGTAAGGAAGCAAAAGAGAAGTCTCTAGCTTTAGAGAGTTGTAGTACATAAAGGTTTCCACTGTGTCACAGGAGACACACCTGGAAAGGCCACCTTTGAATCTGGTCATAGGAAGGAATATTTAGCAGGTAGCCCATGGCAATTCCAGTGACATCATCATTAGGTCCTCCCTGGAAAATCTTTTGTAACCTGGAGAGCCCTAGCTTCTCTTATGTCACAAGTATTCTCGTGAAAGTAACTACCTCTTAAATATTCCTTCAGTACCTCTAGGGTTTACTAACTGTCCCCTAATTCAGAGTAAACAGCCATTTGCGAGTGATAACAAGAGGATAAAGACATCACAGAAGGGGAGAAGGAAGCTGGCCTTCTATCTTGGTATAAAAAAGGAAGAAATGTGTTGACATGGGAAAGCTCAGTGAGTCCTTGATAGGAGTTGAGGTGGTTTGCTGAAGAGATAGCCTTGATCTGAATCTTCCACATATGGGAATCAGGAGCAGGAGCATCTCAGAAGCATCTGGACTTCCCTGCTTGTTATGGTTCCAGGAAGTCAGACAGTTCATATCATTAATTTATTTATTCCATAATCCAGGTGTTGGGAAGGGCAGAATTGTTTTCCTGTGAGGTCATGGCTTTTACTCTTTTTGCCCAGAAGAAAAACGTCCTAAGGAAGAAGGGAAAGACAAATATTGTGTCCTCAGCTCAGAGTAAACTCCATGCTTTGGATTGCTATGGTACAGTTTGTCTCTGACACTGATATCTGCAAGAGAGAAGTGCTACCAAGTTGAGACTTCATCATCACAGTCTTTTCACTAGTATTACTCTGACTACCATTCCCTGAGATTGACCCTTTATATTTCTGAGTCAATAGGTGAATTTAGCTAGCAGTTTTCTTTTCTTTAATTTCTTTCATTTTTTTTTATTTTTAAGCAAATTGTATTTCATTTACAAATCGATATTTCTATATTTACATTCCAAATGTCATTTCACTTTCAAGTTTCTGTCCATAAGTACCATAACTGGTACCCTTACCCTTCTTCTATAATGCCTCTTACTGTACCTTGATATTCCCTTGAACTGGGAGTCAAACCTAGGTTGGACCCGGAACTTCTCCTTCCATTTGTGCCCATCGAGGCCATCCTCTACTACATATGCAGTTGGAGCCATAGGTCTATGCATGTACAGTCCTTTAATACTGATTTAGTAACCGAAAGTTCTGGTTCATTCCCATTGCTATAGTTATGGGGATGAAAGCCCCTTCAGATCTTGCATTCCTTTCTCAAAATCTAACAACAAGAGCTCCGTTTTCAGTTCACTGGTTTGCCACTAGCACGCACTTCTGTATTTGACATGCCATAACTGTGTGTCTCAGGAAGTATCTGTATCCGGATATTGGTAGCATTCACTTCTTAGGTTCATCATTCTTATCTACTTTGGGTGGCTGATAAATATATATATATGAATTTCCATGTGTATGGAATGCTCTGAATGGGTCTCCTTCACTTTCTTCTCTAAATTCATAGATATTTTTGTTCCCCTTTTAAAAAGGAGCAAAGCATGCACATCTTTGGTGTCCTTCTTAGTTGTCCAGTTTTCTGTGGTCTGTATCTTGGGTAATTTGATCTTTTGTGCCAATATCCACTTTCGGTGATTTCATACCTGGTATGCTTTTCTGTGACTGTTTTTCCTCAGTCAGTATTATATTTTCTAGTGCAATCCATTTGTCTACGAATTTCTTGAAATCATCGCTTTTGATAGCAGAATAGTACAACATTTATCAGAAGTACCACATTTCTGTATCCATTCCTCTGATGAATGCCATTAGGTTTCCTTCAAGCTTCTGGTATCACTAATAAGTCTGCTATTGAAGGAGTTAAAATAAAAACTTCATAAAAACTACAAAAGAACAGCCGATAAGAAGACAGGACAGAACTGGCCTGAGACATGCCCGGCCAAGCCTAAACACAAGGTCAAGCGATTGTTCCAGGAACTAGCAGCCATCATCTCAGCTGAGTCATGGGTCATCCGAATGGGCAAACTCCCTGTTCTGCTATAGTTAATAGTTACGAAATTCCCTGTTCTGCAAATAAAGATAGGACGCTCTCCTACATTGTGAACACTCCAGCCCACACGTACTGTTTGCTGATGAGACCTTGCACCCATTTCCCTTGCTGATATATAAATCAAGCAATCCAGTATAAACACGCTGCATCCCATTGCCTTCCCGTATAAAAAGCCTTAAATTTCGAGTCTTGGTGTCGACTCCTCTGTCTCCTGTGTGAGATACGAGCTGTCCCAGAACTCTGATAATAAACTGCCTCGTGTACGTTACATCAAGAGCCGGTCTCTCACATTTCTTGGGGCAGTATCATCTTGCGACTGGAGTGGGGTCTCCCATAAGGGGGTCTTACACTATGAACATAGTTGAGCATGTGTCTTTATTGAATGTTGGAGCATCTTTTGGTTATATGCCCAGGCTAGGTAAATCTGGGCCCTCAGGTAGTGCAATTTCCAATTTTCTGAGGAATCTCCAGACTGACTTCCAGAGTGATTTGTAATCCCACCAAGAAAGAAGAAGCTTTCCTCTTTCTTGACATCCTAATCAACATCTGCTGTCTCCTGAGATTCTTATTTCAGCCATTCTTACATGTGTGAGGTGGAATCTTAGGGTTGTTCTCATTTACATTTCATTGATGGCTAAATATGATGAATATTTCTTTAGATGCTTCTCAAATATTTGATTTTCCTCAGTTGAGAATTCTTTGTTCATTTCTGGAACCCAATTTTAACAGGGTGATTTGTCTCTCGGAAGTTTAATTTCTTGAATTCTTTGTATCTATTGAATTATAGCACTCTATCAGGTGTAGGATTGGTATAGAGCCTTTCCCTATCTGATGGTTGCTGTTTTGTCCTAATGACAGTGTCCTTTGGCAGGCAATTTTCTAAGAACTGTGAGTTAGTGAACTAGAACAGGGACTGGCTCCTTCCTGAATTCCCTATGTGCCCTGTAGAGTAATCGGGGGAACTAAAAAACCATGTTCTATCCATGTAAGGCATGCCTATCTACAGTCATGTTCCTAGAGAGACCTATCAGTGATTCTGATGATCTTCCCAGCAACTGTACGGTGATGTACTTTATAGTTTTCATCCAGGCTTCTGTAACTACAGGCTGTGGTGTTGTGAAGCCAAAATACACCATGTGCAGCTGTGAGTAGGCCTGAGGAGACTGACTCCTTGGATTTCTGAAGCATTGCTAAGGGATCCAGAGGAAATCAGCACCCCGTGGTCAACAGAGTTCTGGGAATGCTGACATTCTTGCTTCATCTCTATATGAAGCTAGGTCAAAAGATCACCTGTCAGGTATGTTCTTGAATAACCTTCAGTGTGCTAGCATTGGAGTGCAATGAAGTATGATTCAGGAGAGGTGTGTGAAACACATGAACTCTTCCACTAGAGATCAGAGAGATGAGCTATTCACATTCAATTGACAGTGTATGTTTCTGGTCTTTGGCTTTGACCACGCAGATCTACTGTCTCATACTTCATTGTTCATATGCCCAAATGGGGGGAAAGCACCACTCACAATTGTTCCCCATCCTTCATCCTATGGGCTTAGATTTTAGTGCAACCCTCCACATCTTATATTATAAATCGACTGTCCTAAATTTCTTCAACATTCACATCTCTATTATTACATTCTGTGTATTTGTGTGTATGGGTATATATGTGTGTGTGTGTGTGTGTGTGTGTGTGTGTGTGTGTGTGTGTGTGTGTCACTGAAAAAAGTCTATGTAAGAAAACTGTAAATTGCGGATGGGGCAGAAACCAAATGCTCTCCCACATCATGACTTTCTAGAAAGAGTAGTATAATCAAAAATAAGAGAATAAACTTGAAATAAAACTTGGAGGAAATACCTTAGAATGTCTGCATTATCATTGTGAACTGTGATATTTTACTCTTTGTTGTGTGGCCAGACATGAGGGCTCTGAGGCCAATATGCCTCCTGAGGATCTGAGAATAAACTCAAGGTGCCTGTCAACTCGGTCACATGAAGAATGTGAAAGGAGTGAGAAGACAGTAGCAGGCCATTGTGACATTGCCATCCCAATGGATACATGGAATTGTTGGAAATCACAGAGTGTGAGTCTCATGTCTGAACTTTGACACCCAGCTAGGCAAAGTGTAACCTGTTAGTTCAGTCCTGAGTACCATCCAAAATCCAAGGGTATGATCAAATGAAGCACCATTGAAGATAGATGCTATTCATTGTGAGCTGCATCTCAGGGTATGTGGAAGACCATTCAGCCTCTTGCGACAAGAGAGATCAGAGTAATGAGAGGCAGACAGAGGGGACAAATCAGTGTTTGTTTTTCTGGGCCACCATAACTGCATTTTCCTGGCTAAGGATTTGCTCATGGAAGTCTTGTGTCTCACATTGGTATAGGCCAATCTGTATGAAGTCTCAATATCATAACTGATCCCAGGCTTCTTTCTTAGTTACTAGAATTTACAGGCAGTCCTTCATAATTTGTCTTCTAGAGTCACAAATTCTTTTATGGCTTCATATTGACAAGGCATATTCTTTCATTCTCTCCCTCTGTATGTGTCTTTCTCTGTCTCTCTGTCTCATCTCTCTCTCTCTGTCTGCATCTCTGTCCTATTTTTCCTCCTTCCTACAACAGTCTTTACTAATGATAACATACTTCATGCCAGTTTATGCACTTGCTTCTCTCATAAACCACATTGTCATCTGAACTTGGTGTCCTCTGGAGAAGTACAAGTACAAACAGAGTTGATATCCAACTTACTGGACTATAACTTAACCACATGGGAAGATGCAAAATATTCAACAACTTCCCACAGTCCTAGGGCCCAAGGAGCATGTATGGAAGGAAAATTTACAGAGATCCAAGAAATGCATGCCAGGCTGCCCATGGGCTGGCTTCTCTTTGCTGGGACTGCCAGCATGAGGAGAAAGGTAATATGGGGCTTTAATAAACTTGTATATTTTAAGAATACCTAGTCTCTTCCCTTACTTTACCCTTCCCTGTCTGGATGTTCCTAGTGGATGTTGTACATAAATGTAGTAGTGACACCCTTTCAAGCATATAGAAGTTGTCACATGTGGCACCCAACAAAAGAATTTGAATTTTCTTCCCTGGTTGAACATCCTTATCAGTGATCTACAACATCTTTTTCCCCAAGACTGATGTTTTGTTTGTGTGTGTGTGTGTGTGTGTGTGTGTGTGTGTGTGTGTGTGTCTGTCTGTCTGTCTGTCTGCCTGTGTGCATGCCTGCCTGACTTTGTCTCTGTCTGTCTGTTTCTTACACATGATACCTCTCCATAGTTCAGTTTGACTTCTTACTTGTTCATTCCAAGGTTGAACCATCATGTGTTCTGTGAGTGTTTGCTTTTGCTCTCTCAAATTGCACCTGCATTAACCAATGCATCTGTAGCCATACCTGTGAACAGCGGGTCACATCACAAATAGCCACATTGCTAAAATATTTTATTTTTAAGGCTCTGAGCAAAGTTTTTATCTGAATTTACGTAATTTTCCCTTACATTTCATTCCCCCACCCAAACTGTACTACTCTGGATCTTCCCCATGTCTTTGCTTACTTGTGTTTATCTATTTATCTGGTCTACTATGAAGGCATCATCCCAACCCTCCATAATTACTTATTAGGAGCAATGGATGAGGAAATTGGAGAAACTGATCATTTAGTTACAGAAGATGTACCCTTAGAGGGATTAACTGTGTGGAATCATTGCTTCATTGACAGTCATCCTGACCTAAGTTTTCAACTTCCTTTCTTCCTTATCATTTTGAGTGTGCTACCTAAGGTGGGAAAGAACCATTTCGGGGCTTTGTGTGAAAATTGAGTATTTAATATCCACACATGAAGGTGGGAAAGAATTCAATAAATCAGTGACATCTCTGTCTTTAGAAGGGAGACTGATTAAAAGTCTTCCCTTGTGTCTTAGATGAAGCTCCTGGAAAGGGCAGCTTGGCTTTTTGATTTGAAGAAGATATAGTTAATGGGTTGTTATGTGCTCTTGAAGGGAACCCTCCTCTGGATACATTATTGTATGCTGGAATTACCATGGTATTCTCTGTGATGTCACTAATGTTATGGAAACAGAAGCTGCCCTCGTGCATTTAGTTAGTATTTATTGGTTTACCCAGAGACATGTTTTTCAGGATGATCAAGCTATTTACAAAGAAAACAGAGAGCATTGAGCACAAGAGAGAGAAGAAGACGAAATTAGGACATTTTTCTTGTTATAAAAGTGAAAAAATTAAACGATCAGGTGTAAACCAGAGAGAGTAAGCTCTGGACTGGTGCTCAGGAGCTTCCTGGAGAAGTTGGGCTTGGGTCACGCCTTCTAGGATTAGGACTAATGATCTGAAACCTCTGGATTCTTAAAGAAGCGACCCAGAGTCAAGAATATCTGATGAATGTTTGGCAGACAGCCAGCAATTGACAACCATGCAGTGGGTCTGTTATGAGTTCCTAAGTTTCACTCTCAGTGAGAAAGAAAGCCAATAGGAGCCACAGGGATAAATACTTTGACTCTCAGGGAAGAGTATTGGACTTAATCTTCAGAGGCCTCCTGTACATGTCATTGACATGTTATGACAAGAACAGAGAGTGTGATACTCCCCTGGATATGTTTAAAGATATCAGAATCATTTGTTTTGAACATACATGATTAGGGCTTGGTGATCCAAAGCACTATGGAGTCCAGGGTTTACCTGTATATATCTAACAATCATGGCTGGGAGCAGGAGAGTAGCTAATAGATCTTGAAGAGAGCTTTCCTCACCTTTCAGTGCTTCAAAGTATCTGTAGATTTCCCCTTTCCTCATGCTTCTTTTTGGGGACACAGCATGCTTTATCCTATGACTGGGCTGTTGTTCTTGTGGTTCCCTTGTGTTTTACTACAGGGTCTGCTAGAAAGGCAACATCCCAACCTCCTATCATCAATGAGCAAGCAGAGCAGATTAAGAAGTTGGAGAAACCTGACTATTGAGCTCCAGAAGAAGACCTGTGAGTTGGGTAAACTCTCAGAGATACTGACTCATTGAACCAACAGGATTTGAGTAAATGATAGCCATTACGCCCACTTCTTTTTTGACAGTCTTGACCTCTCTGTGTTATCCCCAGTTTTCTCACATACAAAGAAACTGGAACTCCAACCACCTCATGCACAAACTAAATTTCTTATGTGACTCTCAGTGGAAGAAATGAAGTCAGGATAGGAGTGTGACGGGAAGCTATTTCATTTCTCAGAACAACAGAAGCTATAGTTTGAATAACATTCCTGGGTTTCAGCAAGTAATTAGTGATCTCTCTTCCAGGATTTGAATAGCTAGAGAATGCATTTTCTGTCCTCAGAGGAACAGGGAAAGCTGGGCAGCTACAGTAGCACAGTAACTGAGACTTAGATAAGTGAACTTTTATTTATTTATTTATTTATTTATTTATTCATTCATTTATTTAAGAGATTTAAATTATTTGATTTTTGTAAATATACTGTAGCGGTCAGACTCACCAGAAGAGGGCATCAGATGCCACCTTAGATGGTTGCATGCCATGATGTGTTTAATGGGAATTGAACTCAGGACCTTTGAAAAACAGTCACTGCTCTTAAATGCTGAATAACCTAACCAGCATAAACGACATTTTATTATTATTATTATTATTATTATTATTATTATTATTCTGATATATTCTTGATTCTGACTTACCCTCCTCCAATGCTCTTCCCACTACCCTGTCTCAAGAAGAACCTACAAAAAAGAAAGACACAATTATAGCTGCCCCTTGACCCCAGCACTAAATGAAGAAAAATTTTACTTTTTCTGAACTATGTAGATTTTCTGTTGACTGGGCTCATAGCTTGATACTTGAAATCTGGATAGACTACGCAAAGTGGATCTGCTTTTGGAGGAATTTGCTTACCTTGGAGGAGTTGGAAACAGTGAACAAGGATTGATCCACCACCTAATCCCTTGCTGAGAACAAAGTCTACTCTTCACAGCCTGGTAACTTGGTAAGCAGGCTAAGCAGGCATGTCTAACAAGCCAATACATGTGGGTAAATGTTTGTCCATTGGGTACATAGGGGGAGAATTTCATTGACTAAGATGAATATATCCCTTGTCCACAAAGTTCTTATCACATTCAAGGAAACTTTGATTCATTTTGTCTTCCTGGGTCCCACAAACATTCTCATTCTCAATGCATTTCTTCACTGATAGGACCCTTGAGGGAACTGAGGGTGCTAGATAAAACAATGGACAACAAAATGCTACATTGTAGAAATCAAGGCCTTCTAATAAGAAACACTTCTTTGTAGCTGTAAATTTAGCAGGAGGGAAAATTGCAACCAACATCTGATAATTAAGCTGATATCAGGTACACAGGCCTTTTGACTAACTATACAATGATGGAAAGAAAGCATCAAAAATTATCATGAGATACAAAAAAAGACTTAAAAATGAGTCAGAACTCTCTCACCTAATACTAAGTGGTCCCAGTGAGGGTCACAAATAACATGAAGTGTATTTGCTTGAGCCACAGATACTCTGTTGGATTCCTCAGATGTACAGATGTGTTTGAAAATCTGTCACAGAAGACTGTATTGATATCATACACTAGTTTAGAGAGACCATATCCAAAAGTATAGTATTCCTTCTGCAGAACAGTGTTGAATCTTCTTCACATCACACATTTGTACGTGAGGCTGAAATTAATGTTCTACATAGATGAAAGCATTCCCTCAATCCTTGTCTCAGCAATTTGTTTTTTTTTTTTTAATTTGGAAAATGGCTGAGTATTCTGCAGTTTCACACCTGAACTGCAGTGACTGTACCTGAGACTGTATATGTAGAAGACATCTGAGTTGTAGTTGACATTTTTAGCCAGGTTTGTCTCCCCATGATCACTTGGGCCTGAATAAGCATGCATAGACATATTGTAGCTAAGGGAATCATGTAGTAGCCAAAACATTATAGGATCAGACTTCTGTAAATATTTTTCTTTTATACAGGTCAAGGACTGTGTATCAATGGCTGTGTATCATGGGTTATAGATATTACACCATCACTAGATGATAATATATCAAGAAGAATTCCTTATGGCTACACAGATTGATCTAAGTATCCCCACACAATTCTCAGCCAGGAGGGACAAGAAATCACTTAACGTTGAAACTTACAATAATCTGATGTTATTGTATGTGGACTGTTAATACATAATTAAAAACCACCTAAAAAGCACATGCATATATTCAAGATGCTATTCAAAATTTATCCAGAGGCTTTTCACAACCTATATTTAGCACAGAGGGATTGATTCCCCAATTCACATATTCTGATCAGAAGCATTGAGTATTAGGAAAACTATATTAGAACTCACTTGTGTATCACATGACAGTATAACTAGGTAGTCACAGCAAACATGACATTCAGGAAGCATATCCTGAACTTGCCAACAGTAAAGGGAGTGCATTTAGCTGATGAAGTCTGGACATGAATCTCAAATGTCCAAAATACCAGCTGGATTAGCATTTACAGAACAATAAATCTTGACGATTTTCGGGCAAAATTCGAATCTAAATACTCCAAAAAATATTTATCATTCAGCTCTGAGTTTCTAAGGAGAGATTAATGGTGGATATTATGAATTTAATCTGTACCCCAGAGATATCAGTAACTGGTATAATTTGAAGTGATTAGATATGTTAAAGAGGCATACAAAAGAAAGAAGTTCATGCTATCTTTGAACAAGTGTGCTTCTCAAACATGTAGCACGAGTTAATGTGGAGTGACCTACACACACACACACACACACACACACACACACACACTCACACACAAACTACAAATAATTGACTCGCTTTGTTCTGTGTGTGGCACGCTGGATTTATTCAAGATATCAGCTGCGTGCTCCACAAGTAAGTTACACCCAAAGTCAATGAAAAATTTAGAATTCCTCTTCCTTTCTTGAGAAAGCATTCTGTATATGAGTAATGGTTACATTTCAATGTTTAAGAAGGATGACTTAAAAAAAAAACAACTGAATCTGACTTTAAACAAGCATTTTAGAGATGTCTAGTGAATCAATTTGATTTTATGGACACAGTTGCTCAGTTCTCATGATTGAAGGACATAACTCTGTAGGGACAATCAGAGGTTCAACAATTCTTCAACTTGAAAAACCTAAGAAACTATTTTGGCAACAGCTAAATTCAAAATGGAGAAACTTGTGCTTGGGTAAAGTCCAGTACCTAATATTTAAATGAAACAAAGTTATTTTAGATAGCCTTTTAATGGACATCATTCGGAGGAGATAATTGAGCCTTAGTAATTAATGCTTGTGTGCTTACATGGATAGTATGTATACAAGTTTACAGAAACCTTGTCACTGAAAGGAGTCTATGTAAGAAATCTATGAACTGTGGATGGGGAAGCATCCAAATGTTCTCCCACAACATGACCTTCTAGAAAGAGTAGCATAATCTACAATAAAATAATACACTTGAAAGTGAAACTTGGAGGAAAAGCCCTGACATGGCTACATTATCACTGTTAACTGTGACATTTTTCTCTCAGCTTCTGTGGCCAGACATGAAGGCTCTGAAGCAAAGTTGCATCCTGTTGATCTGTGAATTAGCTGATAGAGGATATCAACTTGGTCACATGAAGCATATGAGAGGTTTGACAAGACAGTATCAGGCCATTTGTGACACTGCCCATCCAATGGAAACATGGAAGTTTTGAGAATCACAGAGTGGGAGTCTCATGTCTGAACTTTGACACCCAGGTAGGCAAAGTGTAATCTGTCAGTTAGCTTCTTGAGTACCATCCACAATCCAAGGGTAGGCTCAGATGAAGCACCGTTGAAGATAGATTTTGTCCCTTGTGAGCTGCATCTCAGGGTATGTGGAAGACCATTCAGCCTCCTGTGACATGTGAGATCAGAGTAATGAGAGGCAGACAGAGGGGACAAATCTGTGCTTTTTTCTGGACCACCATAACTGCATTATCCAGTCTAAGTATTTGCTAATGGAAGTTTAGTGTCTCCCATTGGCATATGCCAATCTGTATGAAATCTGAATAGAACAACAGACTCCAGGATTCTTTCTTAGTTACAGGGATTTACAGATAGTCATTTATACCTTGTCTTCTAGATTCACAAATTATTTTCTGACTTCATTTACACAAGGTATAGTATTCTTTCACTCTCGCTCTCTGTATGTGTCTTTCTATATTTCTCTGTCTCATCTCTTTTCTCTGTCCGTCTTCCTCTCTCACCTATTTTTCAGCTTTCCTACAACAATATTTACTAATGATAACATATTTCATGTCAGTTTATGCACTTGCTTCTCTCATAAACCCAAATGTGATCTGAACTTGCTGTCTACTAGAGAACCACAATTAAAAATAGAATTGATGTCCTGATCTACTAGACTAGAATTTAACAACTGAGAAGATGTAGAATATTCATAAACTACCAACAAGCCTAGGGTCCAAGGACCATGTATGGAAGGAAAATTTTCAGAGATCAAAGAAATGCATGCCAGGATGACCATGGACTGGCTTCTCTTTACAGGGGCTGCCAGAATCAGGAGAAAGGTAACATGGGGCTTTAATAAACATGCATCATTTAATAATTCCTAGTCTCTTCCCTTATTTTACACTTCCCTGTCTGTATTTTCCTAGTGGATGTTGTACTTAAATGTAGTAGTGCCTGCCTTTCAGGAGTATAGAAGTTGTCACATGTGGCACCCAAAGGAAGAATTTGATTTTTCTTCCCTGGCAGAAGCTCCTTACCAATGATCTACAACATTGTATTCCCTATGTCTGCTGCTTTGTTTTGTGTGTGTGTGTGAGTGTGTGTGTGTGTGTGTGTGTGTGTGTGTGTGTCTGTGTTTGTATTGTCTGTCTGTCTGTCTGTCTTGTCTGTCTCTTTCTTCCACATGATACCTCTCTATACTTCAGTTTGGCTTCTTAATTGCTCATTCCAAGATTGACCCATCATGCTTTCTCTGAGTGTTTGTTTTGATGACTCAAATAACACCTGTGTTAATCAATGCACCTTTAGCCAGATCTGTGTACACTGATCACATCACAACCAGCCTCATGGCTAAAATAAGTAATTTTTGAGTCTCTGAGGGAAGTTTTTTATCAGAATTTATGTGTTTTCTGTATTCTTCACTCCCCTATCCGAACTGTTTTAGTCTTTGGATCTTCCCCAAGTCTTTGCTTAATTGTGTTTATCTATGTGCCTGGCCTACTGGGAAGACATCATCCCAACCCTCCAATATTACTTAGCAGGAGGAATAGATGAAGAATTTGGAGAAATTGGACATTTAGCTACAGAATATGTCCCCAGGATGGATTAAATGTGTCGAATCAATGCATCACAGACAAGTATTCTAGATTAGGATCTCAGTTTATTTTCTTCTTTGTCATTGTGAGTGTGCTACCTAAGGTGGGGAGGACCATTTGTGGGTTGTGTTTGAAAATTGAGTCTTCACTATTCATGCATGAAGGTGGTAAAAAAATACAATGGATCAGTGATATCTCTGGGTTAGAAGGGATAGTGATATAAAGTCTTCACTTGTGTCTCAGGCAAAGATCCGGGAAAGGGCAACTTGGCTTGTTTATTTGGATAAGATCTAGTTAATGGGTAGTTATGTGCTGTTGAAGGGGACTCTCTTCTGGATACTCTAATGTATGCTGGAATTTCCATGGTATTCTCTGTGATGTCACTAGTAGTATGGAAACAGAAACTTCCCTTGTGGCATTTAGTTAGTGCTTATTGGTTTACCAACAGTAATGTTTTTCTGGATGATCAAGCTATTTACAGAGAAAACGAAGAGCATGGAGAGACAAAAGAGAGAGGAAGAAGAAATTAAGATACTTTCTTATTATAGAAGGAAAAACATAAATTATCTGGTGGAAAAGGGTCAGTGAGAGCTGTGTGCTGGTCCTGAGGAGCATCCAAGAGGAGTGGTCTTGGTTCAGGCCTTCTAGGAGTAGGACTTACGTACTGAAGGCTCTGGATTCCTAAAGAAGAGAACCAGTTTCAGGAATATCTGATAATTTTTTTTGGCAGAGAGCCAGGAATTTTCAAGCATGCATCTGGTTTACTATGTGTTCCGTAATTTCATTTGGAATGAGGAGGAATTACTAAACGTGACACAGTGATAAAAGCTTTGACTCTCAGAGTAGAGTATTGAATTTTATCTTCAGTGGATCCCTGGACATGCCATTGGAATTTTATGATAAGAATGGAGACAGGGATACTCCCCTGGACATGCATCAAGGTCTCTTACTCTTTGTCTTGAACTTACATGATAAAGGCTTGGTGGTCCTAAACACTACGGACTCCAGGACTTACTCGCATCCGATCAGATATGAATTGACAATGTCCTAGATTTCTTCATGTCTTGGCCATTTTTTTTGTTAAGGGCCATGGGGACTGCAGAATGGTGTGAGGCATATATCTAGTGATCATGGTTGGGAGAAAGAAAATTGCTAATAGATCCGGCTTGAAGAGAGCTTTCCTCCTATTTCAGTGCTTCCAAGTGTCTGTAGACTTCCCCTTTCCTCATGCTTCATTGAGGGACTAGCATTTTCTCTCTTGTGTCTGGGGCATTACTATGCATGTTCCCTTGTGTTTCTCTATATGGTCTCCTGGGTAGGCATCATCCCAACCATCCACCATCAGTGAGCAACAACAACAGATTAAGAAGTTGTTGAAATTGACTAATGAGCTCCAGAAGAAGTTGGAAAACTCCCAGGAATGCTGAACCATTGAAGCAACAGCATTTTCAGAGAAGTTAGTCATTATGACCACTTCTTTGTTGACTATCCTTACACCTCCGTGTTAACCTCAGTTTTCTCACACTACAGGAAAATGCAACTGTAATGTCCTCATGTACAAACTCATTTTGTTATGCGTCTCAGAGGCAGGACATAAAGTATGGATAGGAGTGTGATAGGAAGCTATTTAATTTCTCAGAAAAGCAGAAGCTGTGGTTTGAATAACTGTCTGAGGATACAACATGTAATGTGTAATCCCTCATCATGGATTTTAATAGACAGAGAATGTATTTTCTGTCCTCAGAGGAACACAGAAATCTGGTCAGCTACGGAAGCACATTAACTTAAACTTAGTTAACAATGTTTTATTTTTTATTTTAAATATTTATTTTATTTGTTTTGTATGAGTAATCTGTAAATGTCAGACTCAAGAGAAGTGGGAGTTTGAAGCCATTATACATGGTTGTCTGTTACGATGATTTTGCTGGGAATTAAACTTCAGGAACTATGGAAAAACAGTTAGTGCTCTTAAAACCTGAATCATCTCACCAGCCTAAAATACTTTTGATGATGATTGTGATGGTGATAGTGATGGTGATGGTGATGGTGATGGTGATGGTCATGGTGATGATGATGATGAAGATGATGATGAAGAAGATGATTATTATAGTGCAACTCTAAATGGATCAAGATTTACCCTCCTCCAAAGCTCTTCCTCCTCTCCTGTCTCAAGAAGAACCTACAGTAAGGAAGACACCAACAGACCTGCCCATCCTCCCCAGCACTAGACAAAGAAAAGTTTTACTTTGTCTTGTTTACAGAGATTTTCTTGTTGTCTGGGCTCATAGCTTCATATCTGAAGAAGGGAGACTATGGAAATGGGAGCTCCTTTTGGAGGAATCTGCTTACCTTGGAGGAACAGTAAATAGTGAGCAAAAATAAGATGTTGATCCACCACCTTATCCCTTGCTGAGAACAAAGTCTCCTCTTCACAGCTTGGGAACTGGGTGAGCAGGCTAAGCAAGCATGGCTAACAAGCCAAACCAGATGGGTAAACATTTGTCCATTGGATATACAGGGGGAGCATTTCATTGACTATGCTGACTGTATCTCCTGTCCACTGTGTTCTAATACCATACAAGGAAAATTTCGTGGATTTTTTCTGTCCTGTGTCAGAACAATAGTGTTTCCCTTTCTGAATGCTGTTTCTTCACTGATATGAACCTTGAAAGAATGGAGGGAGCCAATGAAAGCCACAGCCAATAACATTCTACATTCTAGAATATCAAGCCCTTCTCATAAATAACACTTTCTTGTAGCTGTGAATTCAGCAGGGAGGCAAATTAATACCAACCTCTGATCATGCAGCATAAAAATTAGCATGAGATACAAAAAAGACTTAAAAATGAGTCAGATATCTGATACACAGCAAGAAGTGGTCCCAGGCAGGGTCACAAATAACATTACGGTTATTTTGTTGAGCAAGAGTTACTCTCCTGGAGTCTTCAGATATTCATATGTGCTTGAAAATCTGTCACGGAAGACTGTATTGACATCATACTCTATTCCAGAGATACCATACAAAAAAGTATATTATTCCTTCTGAAGTACTGGGTTGAAATTTATTCGCCTCACACATTTGTATGTGAGGCTGAATTTAATGTTCTACATAGATAAAAGCATTCTCTCAATCCTTGCCTTAGTAATTTGTTTTGTTTTGTTTTTTTTTTAAGTGGGAAAATGGCTGACTATACATCAGGTCCACACCTGAACTGCAGTGACTGTTTCTCAGACTGTATACACAGAGGACATCTGAGAAGTAGTTAACATTTTAATTCGGGGCATCTCCCAATGGATCTGTTTGGGCCTTTATAAGCATGCATATACTTATTTCAGGTAAGGGAATCACGTAGTATCCAAAACATTACAGGATCCGTCTGCTGTAAATATTTTTTTTACACAAGTGAAGGAAGGTGTATCAAAGGCTGTGTATCAAAGGTTGTAGATATTACACCATCTGTAGAAGATAATATATCAAGAAGAATTCGGTAGGGCTACACACATTGTCTAAATATCCCCACACAATACTAAGCCAGGATGGACAAGAAATCACTTCACGTGGAAACTTAAAATTATCTGATGCTATGGTTATGTGGAGTGTTAATAGATAAAGAAAAACCACCTAAAAAGCACATGCATATATACCAGATGCTATTCAAAAATTATTCAGAGGCAGTTTGCAACCTACATTTAGCACAAAGAGATTGATTCCCCACTTCACGGATTCTGATCAGAACCATTGATTATTAAGAGATCTATATTAGAATTCACTTGCATATCACATGTCTGAATAACAAGGTAGTCACAGCAAACATGACATTCGGAAAGCATACCTGGAACTTGTCAACAGTTGAGGGAGTGCATGTAGTAGATGAGGTTTGGGCATGAAACTCAAAAGTCCAAAATACCACTTAGATTTGAGTTTTGAGGACAATAAATACTTAATGAGTTTTGGGACAAAATTTGAATCTAAAGACCCAAAAAATTATGTATCAATCAGTTCTTAACCCCTTTTGAGATTGGTGGATATTATGAATTTAGTCTCTGCCCCTGAGGTATAGGTAAATGGTGCAATTTGAAGTGATCAGATATGCTAAAGAGGCATGCAAAACAAAGGAGGCCATGGTATCATTGAACAACTGTGCTTCTCCAAAACGTAGCACGTTTTACTGTGGAGTGACCTAGACACTAGACACACACACACACACACACACACACTCACACACAAACACACACACACAAACACACACACACACACACACACAAAACCCACAAACAATTGACTTCCTTTGTGCTGTGTGGGGCATGCTGGATTTATACAAGATATGAAGTGTATTCTCCTCAAGTAAGTTAAACTCAAACTCAATGAAAAATTTAGAATGCCTCCTCCTTTCTTGAGAAAGCATTCTGTGCATGAGTAATGCTTACATTTAAAGTTTAAGTGGGATGACTTGAAAACAGTAACAACGGAATCCCACTTTGATAACAGCATTTCAGGGATGTGTAGTGATTCAATTTTGATTTTATGAAACTGCAGTTGCTCAGGTCTCATGATTGTAGTATTGAACCAGGTCATTACTAGACATAACTCTGTAGGGACAGTAAGAGCTTGGAAAATTCTTCAAGTTGGAAAACCTAAGAAAGCATATTGGCAACAGCTTAATTCAAAAGGGAAAAACTTGTGCTTGGGTAAGTTCCTGTACCTAAGTCTGAGCAGCTGGTTCAAAGCAAAAGACAAACATTGCATGTAAACAAGGACTACTGGGGACAGAACCTGTTAATAAAATGAAGAAAGCTAAGGGCTTCAGGAAATGTGCATGAGGATGACTTTGAATGGTTGAAATTATATGCTATAAATTTAGTGGAACATATGAGAGGATGAATTTTTGGAATGGTTATCTCCTTAGGAGTGTAAACATTTGAGCTAAGTAAATGATGTAACCTAGGTAGGAAAGGGAAGTGATTTTCCATTCAGACATTGGAATTCCCTTCATGCCGAACATGAACATGGGAGGGTTTCAAAGAAATGATGAAGCAAATCAAGAGCTTCTGAGCATCCAGTAGGAGTCTCAGAGGATTAATTTGTTCTTGTTATGGGGGATTTTCAAGTTGATTATTGGAAATCAGTAAAGAGAAATTCAAATTCTAGAAACCAAATTTTGTAAAAGTCTCATATTAGCTTTAGAAGACCGTCACCTGTAAAGGCTCCAAAAAGGCATAGCCAGATTCACCTTTTAAAATGTATTTCAATAGTTGACTTACTGCCTTTACTTTCTGTTCCCAAGGCCAGCCACAGAGTACGACTGTGGTGCTAAACCTTCAGCAAGAGAATTCTGCTTAGCTTAATTAGTGTGTTTTGTTTCTGTTTTGAGTTTTGTTTGCTTCAAGTATTAGTAATGTTGGTTTGGTTGGAAGTTTTGTTATTCATTCTTTATAAATTTTTGTTCTTTTGGTGAATTTGCAGTTCTGTTAATGTCATGCACATTACATTATGATTGTATCATTTAAGCCCTTTTTGAAAAAAATTAATATATATTTTTCAGAATAAAATGTGTTTTTCAACTCATAAGAAACAAGTTTTTTCTTGTGCAGTGTTGCATCCTGTAGTCCCAGAAACCATATGCAGATATAGATCACTGAAATTTGCAGGGTCTTGAGATTCATAATTGTTCCCAGCAAGCCAGAGGTACATGTGTGAAATGGCCTTTCGATGTGTCTAGTGTGGCCTACTCTGTATACCAATTTCATCATGGAAAAGGTATCCATACTGTATCCTTTTGGTCATATATTTCGCTATTCCTAAAGTATAGTACTTTAAGATTGATCACATAGAAAAAATTAATGAGAAAATCAACAGTATTGCTCTAATGATTTTCAGGAAATGAAAACCCTCACCAATGGATTAGAAATGAAAATCAGGAAAATCAGACGTAATCTGTCTCTGGTTTCATGAAATATCATCTCAGTGGAAACCACATAGAAGAGATAATGAATTCCATGATTTTAAAAACCTTTTTTATACTTAGTTTTTATGTTGTTGGCCTTGATTCTGTATTTGGTGCCTATTGGGGATAGTTGTTTGGTTCAGATTATTATCTTTGCCATTATTATTGCTATTATTTCTTTATAAATAAATGTTTCACTTGACGTAAGTGCTATATAACACATACATGCAATTCACAGCACGGTTCAAGAGTATGGGAACTGCAAGACCCAATCAGGGAAGATGTTCCTGTTCATCGAGCCCACATTTAGTGATGCAAAAATACCAAAGAAATCCTCAATCAACTCCCTTTGAAACATGGTCTTCTGGAATTTGTAGACATCACAGCCACTAACAACACAAATGCGATTCAAGATTACGTACAGCAGCTCACTGGAGTGAGAATAGTTCCTTGGGCCTTCATAGGTAAAGAAAAACTGCATAGACAGATGCAGTGATCTAATCTCCCTCGAACAGAATGGGGAGCTGATGACTTAACTGAAGCAGATTGGAGCTCTGCCGTTATGAAAGGGGTGGCAGGAAAAACCCATGCTGACAGCAAACATTCCATCATGCTGATGCCAGTTAACCGGAGAGATGATGTGCATCATGGAGGATGTCACTATTTTCTTATGATTGGGATTCTCAATAAATTGGTTTTATTCTATTACTCAGTGGTAAAGTCTGATGCTGTTTGCCTGCAACCATTGGGTAGGGAAGCTTAACAGATCACACAGGATTGACTATCCATTCTTCATGTGCTGATATGTCTCTACCTCTAAGCCCATATTTAACAATCCAGTGGATCTAAATCTCCTGTGAATCAGTTACTGTTTTTCTAACATGCAAATCTGCTGAGGTGATTTTGCAGACGTCCACTTCCTAATGATTATTAAAACAATGAATGTTGTGAAGTTGTTTATGATCAACACACTGGCCTTTCCCTCCTCATACATGTACTTCTGCATTTACAGCTCTCAAACTTTCCCTACCACAACCCACAGAAGTCCACACTTGTATGAGGATGCTGTCTGAAAACAGATGAAGAGCTTTAGCAGAGATTTTCCTCACTGTAGCAATATTAACAGACACAGCAGACCATATGAAGAATTCAGCTCTGTTCACGAACTGGTTAATTGCCAAGGTAATCCCAAACAGTTGTGAGTACATTCTAGTCAGAGTCCCAGAAAACTCAAATATGAAATGCAAAATTACAGAGCTCTCCTTCAAAGACTGTCTATGAAAGAAGTTGCATGCAGAACACTGTCCAAAAATATTTGTTCCATTCACACTTTTACATTTAGATTTGACGTCTTGCAATGACGTGTATTAACCATGGAACTGCACGTCTCTTCTCTGGTCTCCAGTGAGAAGGATTCATTGCTAAAAAAGATGTATCTGCAGATGACTAAAAAAATAACAATAAAGAATAGATCTTGATTAAAGATCTGGGATAAAGATGCAACATCCTACCACAAGGATATATATATATATATATATATATATATATATATATATATATATATATATATATATATGTATATGTATGTGTATATATATATATATGTATGTATGTATATATATATATATATATATATATGTATGTGTATATATATATATATATGTGTGTGCGTGTGTTTGTGTGTGTGTGTGTGTTTGTATGTGTTAAATGTCAGACTTGTATGTCTATTATTTTAGGAAAGCTTGAAGATTATTTTTAATGTCGTTTTGAATCTGTTCATAAGGATTTTATTGAGAATATGTGTGTATCGGTGTAAATTAGTCTGTAATACTCAGTCTTCCTCTCTTTCTATGGGTCGTCTGTAATTCTTTCTCCCTCTCTCTGTACCTTTCTGTTTACCTCATTTTCCCCCTGCCTCACTCTCTCTTTTTTTCTCTGTCAACTGTTGGATAATACCAGATTCAAAATAGAAATTTAATGTATTCAATCCTTTTGTCTACTTTATGGAATCGTCTAAGAAATTCAATTCTCTTTAAATGTATAATCAAATTATTAACTGAATACATGTGGTCCTATGATATTTTAGGAGGGAGATATTAAGGCCCGACTCTGTGTCATTGTTCAGTATGGTGCTGTTTAAATTATGCATATTGAGGTGATTTAATACTGGTGTATGCAATACATCTAGTAAATCATTAATGGTTTAAAAATTAATCTAGATTTGGGACTATAATATAAAAAGTTTTTTCTCCACCTCTCCTCTCTTCTCTTTAAGTTTGTTAATTCTACCATTTCTTTAACTAACTTGGCCAGAGGTAATGACAATCTTGTTAATACATTCCACCAATGAACACTTCCTTTCATTCACTATATTGTTGTCCTCATTTTATTGATTTCAGCCATGATGAGTTGGATATACATGCTATACCCCTTCCACAAGACTCAAAGTCCACCCTGAAACAAGATGTAAAGAGACTGTAGGCGCCCAAAATGTGGGGGTGATCACAGGGAAATCGTGTCTTCAGGAAACACAGAGTGCTGACCTCGTGAAACATAGCAGCTGTGGTTCCCTGCATAGCTTCAAGACAGTCAACAGTGCAGAATGCAGTGTAAATGCCTGAAAGCTGTTACTCCTAACTGACACACTGTGGACAGTTAGTGTGTTCTGTTGGAGGGTTGAACAATTTTTGTAAGGGATCATCATGGGGATATTAAACAGTATTTTAATGTAGAAGGAATACAAAGGTAGGATTCAAAGAAATATAGTGATGTGGGTAAACTAAATGGGAAAATTATTATCAAAATACTTTGGTGGATATTCTCAAAAAAATAAAACAATTAAATATATTACTCAATATTATGTACATAGAGAATGTTTCATTATAGAGGGATGTTTCACAAAGTGACCTTAATGAATTATGTTAGTTACAACAGATCTGCCAATTCTGTGAGTTTAGTGAGAGCACATTATATAATTTGACCATAGTAAATTTAAAGTGGCTATTTTCAAAAATAGTAAGCGTTGTTTCCATGTACACGTTCAAAAATGGGCTTCTATGAATCATAATGTAAAGACACTCTACATACAGAAAAAATAAGTAATTGTGTACATATCTAAACAAAATATTCACAATTGAATTGAATCCTTATACATTACAGAAATGCAAATCAAAATTATTCTGAATTTTTTTCATCCCTTTCAGAAATCTTAGTTTAATAACACATGAGCCAACTTATCTTTACTGTGTTATTGAGAGAGGAGAATATTGCTATTCTCCTTTTGGAAATGCAAACTTCTACAGCAACTTTAGAAATCAGTACGATGTTTCTTCATGAATGTAGAAACGGATACACCTAAAGATATAACTTGAGGATATATATCCAAATGATGATTTATTCTATTATAGAGACCCTTGATAATTTGGAGCTATTCATGTTGTTCTTTAACAAATGAATGAATAAGGAAAATATGGTGCATTGACAGACAAGAAAAGGAAAGCATGTAATATTCAGGACCGTGAATGGGTCTTGTGAAAGTCATCATAGATGACTTAACCTAGATGAAAAAGGGAAAATGGGATACTTATTCACTTAATCTGTATGTTAATTCAGCAAAATGTGTATCTGTATGATCAGTTTAGTGTCCGTTGTCCTCATTTTGGGAAGTACAAGTGCAATTATGAATTACTGAGGGACACTGTCAGGAACAGAAATGTCAAATGTGAAGAGACAGGGAAGAGGGCGACAATGGAGGAAATATAGAGCTGTACAGCTAAAAGTGAGAGAAATTTGAGTCATAGAATGGAAACCTAATGAAGTAGAAACACATTTTTTAATTTTTTTTCAAAGTTAATAACAATAGGTACAGGGACAGAAGATAAAATATTGATTGGGTTTATCTATGTAAATTTTCAATAATAAGTACATCTCAAAAATTATAGATTTCAGCTTTCAGTAAACCTGTAGTACAGATAATGACTATATAGTCCTTAAGGAGTGAGATGTGAATGTCTTTGTTGGAAACATAAATGTATTACATTATTCGTTTGTTACAATAATCTATTCATTTGTTTACATTTCAAATGTCATTTCCCCAATTTGTCTTTCTTCCTTGTATCACCCAATCCATTCTGAACCTCTTTCACTCTAAGATGGTGCTCCCCCATCTATATGCCCACTTCCACTTTAGTCCTCTACCATCCCCCTTTTCTGGGATATGACGTCTCCACAGGACCAACTGACTCCCTTCCTAAAGATGGAAGAAGAGGCAGTTGTCTTCTCCATATGCTCTATGATCTATGTAGCAGAAGCCATGGCCTGGCCCAAGAATACACTAGTTTGTGGTAAATTTCCTGAGCCTCTGGAGGGTAAACGTAATTGATAGTGTTGTTCTTCTTATTAGGTTCCAATCCCCTTCAGATCCTCAGGCAATGCCCTAACCATTCTTTTCTGGCTCTCAGTTTCTGTTAAGTGGTTATCTGTATGTGAATCTGTCACCACCAGGTGATGACAGAGTTCCTCAGAGGACAGACATATTAGGGTCTTATCTGCAAGCACAACTTGACATCAGGAAAAGTCTGAGGATTTGGAGTCTGTGGATGAAATTGTTCTTATGGTCGGGTGGTCTCTGGATTGCCTTTCCTTCAGTCTCTGCTCCTTTTTTTGTCTTTGCATTTTTTTAGACTTTGGACATCTATAGGTTAAAGATTTTGAACTGTGTGGGCATCACCTGCTCTTCACGGGTGGGCATGTCTAGCTAAAGGAGGCAGACTCTTGTGGTTCTATCTCTTTGGTGCTTAGTATTTCAACTACCACCATCCCACTAAATTTATGGGACCCTCTTGCATACCTGGCATCTGTGACTTTCCTTGGGATACCCAAGTTCAACACCCACCACTAATGCTTATTTTTATTTATCCCAATTTTCCTCTAGATTTCTCTCTTTTCTCTTTATATTGTTTCTACTTTCCTTATTTTGTCCATCCTTCTCTACTTCTAGCAAGGTCCCTCCATTCCACTGTCTTCCATTATCTTTTTGCTCTCTCTTATAAGTGGGTTGCAAGAATCCACAGTTTGGCCTTCTAACATGTTACCCTCCATGTGATAAATGATTTGTGTATTGGGTATACTGATCTTTGGGGCTATCATCCACTCTCACTAAGTACATCCCATGTTATGTCCTTTTGATCTCTGTAATTCACTAATTTCCAGGTCCATCCCTTTGCCTACAGAGTTCTTGGTTTCCTCATTTTAAAAAACTGAGTAGTATTTCTTTGTTTAAATATAGCACAATTTCTGTTTATATTCCTAAGTTGAGTTGATGTATGTCACGATTATTGCCAGCATTTGACTTATGTAAATAAGGCTGCCATGAACATGTTCAACCACATGTCACTGTTATATGTGGATCATCTTTGAGTATTTGCATTGAAGTGAGTGGTAAAGCTGGGTCTTCAGGCAATGGTATTTGCAACATTCTCTGAACCTCCACTTTGATATCCAAAGTGGCTATAAAGATACCAATCCCACCAGCAGTGGAGGAGTGTTCCATTTTCTCTACATCCTAGCATACTCTGCTACTGCATTAGATTTTTGTCTTAGTCACACTGGTGTAATGTAGACTCAAAGTTCATTTCAGTTTTCATTTTTCTGATAACTAAGGATGTTGATCATTTCTTGATGTGTCTCTCAGCTACTGAGATTCCTCAGTTGAAAATACTTGGTATAGCCTTCTAATCCAGTTTAAAAGTTGGGTTACTTGGTTGTGTGGGAATTTACCTCTCTGAATTATTTCTATATTTTTTATTATGGCACTCTACCAGATATAGGGTTGTTTAAAGTCTTTTCCAAATGTGTAGATTTCTGTTTTGTCTTATTGGCAGTTTACTTTGCTTTAAAGAAAATTTTGACATTGACGAGTTTTCATAAATTGACTGGTGATCATAGAGCCTGAACCTTTGGTATTTGGTTCTAAAAATTTTCTCCTGTGCAAATGTGTTTTAGGCACTTTCGGACACTTTCCCTTCTGTTGGTTTCAGTGTATATGGTTTTATATAGATTTCCTTGATGCACTTGGACTTGAACTTTTAAGAAAGAGTTAGAAATGGATCAATTGGCACTCAGCTATATCCAGACCAACCGTTAGGGAAGCATCATTTCTTAAAATGCTTTCTGTTATGTACAACATACTTAGTCATCAGGTAAATGCAAATCAAAACAACCCTGGGATTCCACCTCACTTCAGTCAGAATTGCTAAGATCAAAAACTCAGATTATAGTAGATGCTGGAGAGGATGTGGAGAAAGAGGAACACTCCTCCATTGTTGTTGGGATTGCAAACTGGTACAAACTCTCTGAAAATCTGTCATGAATTTCCTCAAAAACTGGACATTGCACTGCCTGAGGACCCAGATGTACCTCCCCTGGGTATATACCCAAAAGATGCTTCAACGTACAACAAACACACATGTTACACTATGTTCATATTAGCCTTATTCATAATATTCATAATATTCAGAAGCTGGAAAGAACCCAGATGCCCTTCACCAGAGGAATGGATACAGAAAACGACATATATTTACACAAAGTAATACTACTTAGCTATCACAAACAATGAGTACATGAAATTCATAGTCAAATGGATGGACCTAGAAAATATCATCCTGAATGATGTTTCCCAATCACAGAAAAACACAAAAAGTATGCACTCATTGATAGGTCGATTTTCACCCAAATGCTCAAATTACCTAACATACAATGCACAGACCGCATGAAACTCAAGAAGGAGGGCCAAAATACAGATAATTCACTCCTTCCTTAAAATATCCATAATAGGAGTAGGGTGGCATTGCTTTTAGGAGACAGAAGGAATGGCCATTCAGAGTCTACTGCTCATGTGGCACACACACACATACACACACACACACACACACACACACACACACACACACACACACACACACACACACACACACATATATATATATATATATATATATATATATATATATATATATATATATATTCCAAACTTGATAAGATTGATGATGCTAAGAAGTGCATGCTGGCAGGAACTGTATATAGATCCCTCCTAAGAGAGACAGCCAGAACATGTGAAACAGAGAGACGATCCTTTGGAGGAATGAAAGGAAGGAGTGAAGAAGCTGAAGGAACTTGCAACCTCAAAAGAAAAACTGCCAGTCAACCAGATCCTCCAGGTACTAAACCACAAACCAAAGACTATACATGATCTGACCCTGGGTTCCAACTGCATATGTAGCAGTGAATAGCCTTGTTGGGGCTCAGTGTAAATGCCTCCATGCTTTGGATACCTATAGTGCAGTTTGTGTCTGACACTAATATCTGGGAGAGAAGAGCTTCTAGTTGAGACTTCTTCATCCCAGTCTTTCCACTAATATTACTCTGAATACCATTCCATGACAGTGACTCTTTAGATTTCTGAGTCAATAGGTTTGATTAGCTGGCAGGTTTCTTTTCTTTCTTTCATTTTTTTAAAATTTTTTTTATAAAATTTTATTGCTTTTTTAATTGGATATTTCTACATTTGCATTTCAGATGTTAATTCCTTTCCCAGTTTCTTTTCCATAATTGCCCTATCCGATTCTGTTCTCCTTCTTCTATAACCCACTTTACTGCCCCCTGACATTGCCTTGAACTTGGAGTCAAACCCAGTGAGTACCAAGGACTTCTCCTTCCATTGGTGACCAACAAGGCCGTCCTTTGCCACATACACAGTTGGAGCCATAGTTCTGTCCATGTATAGTCTTTGAATATTGGCTTAGGACCTGAAATTTCTGGTTCAGTTACAATGTTTTTCTTAAGGGGTTGAAAGCACCTTCAGCTCTTCTAATCCTTTCTCAAACACAACCAACAAGATGTCCGTTTTCAGTTCACTGGCAGCATAGACTCCTTAGCTTCATCACTCGTATCTACATTTTTGCTGAGTGTGTGTGTGTGTGTGTGTGTGTGTGTGTGTTTGTGTGTGTGAGTGTGTGTGTGTGTGTTTGTGTGTGTGGGTGTGTGTGTGTAGAGCTAAACAATGAATTCTCAACTGAGGAATATCAACATCCTTACCCATCAGGTAAATGGAAATAAAAAATAAATCCTGAGATTTCATAGCACACCAATCAGAATGGCTAGGATATATTTGATCCCTTGTACAGCTATGGTGTTTGGTGTATTTTTAACATGGATTCTTGGCAACTAGGTTAAGAATTTAGAATCCACAAATGATGAAGCCAAATAGACTCCATCGTATTCTTATGAACATACTGAAGTAGAAGATTCTGTGGACCTCAAGCCATCCTCTCCTAGCCAATGTCATGAACCTTATGTTTTGATTGAGTAAAGAATCATGTTAAAACATCCAAAACCCTCAAGTTTGGCCCTGGAAATATAGGAAGGTAGATATTAGAGAACTGCTATCTAATGCGATTGCAGAGCCGCCTTATATAGTCTATGTTGTCCTTTGTTTTACTAATGTGTGGTAATTTTTGGGTTAAAATAAGGATGTGGGAGTTTATCATTTAAGTAAATATAAAAATTTTACTCTGTTATATTCACTTTACAACTGGGTTCCCTTTGTTTCAAAATCATAGCAAAAAATGTAATAGGATAATAGAACATTTGAGTACACATTCAGCAATTTATATAAAGTCCACTATCACGGAATGTACAGAAAGAAAATGTAATAAAATAATCACTCAATTAAAGGTCTTTAGGGAAAGTACTGGCCTTTGGAAAAGAGAGATATCTGAGGAAATTGAACTATAGACCAGAGGAATGGAACTGGGAATAAAAATATTATCCAGTAGAATCTCCTACACTCCATATTCCTAGATTTTTGGGACCCATGCCAAACCTCTGACTTACTTTATCCATTCAGAGCATATAGCCACTAATGAAGCAAAGAGAAGTCACTAGCTTTAGAGAGATGGAGTATGTAAACAGTTCCACTGTGTCATACCTGAAAAGGGCACCCTCAAATCTGCACAATGTAAGGAAAGCTCTTTTACCAATAGGCCATGGCAGGTCTTAGAGACATCATCATTAGTTCATTCATGAAAAATCTTTATTATCCTGGAGAGCCATAGCTTATCTATATTGTTACAAGTGTTGCTGTGACTGTAACTGATCTTTAGATGTTCCTTCATTACCTCTAGGGTTTACTAATTGTCCTCTAATTCACAGTAAACAGTCATTTGGGAGTGAGAAAAAAGAAGATGAAGAGATATGAGAAGGGGATTAAGCTGGCTTTCTGTCTTGGTATAAAAAAAGGAAGACATATGTGGTCCTTGGAAAGCTCAATGAGGACAAGATGTTTGTGCGGGATCGCTAAAGAGATAGCCTTGATTTGAGCCTTCTACATATGGAAATAATGAGCTACAAGCCTCTCAGAAGCATCTGAACTTCCCTGTTCTTATGGTTCCTAAAATTCAGAGAGTTTATATCATTCATTTCTTTATTACAAAAGCCAAGTATTGTGAAGAGCACAGTTGTTTTCCTGAGCTCATGACATTTACTCTTTTTGTCAAGAAGAAAGGTACTAATGAAGAAGGGAAGTGCAAATATTGTGTTGCTAGCTCAGAGTAAACACCATGCTTTGGACACCTATAGTGCAGTTTGTGTCTGACACTAATATTATGGAGACAGAAGTGCTTCTAGTTGAGACTTCATCATCTCAGTCTTTACACTAGTATTACTCTGACTACCACTTCATAATTACGAGTCATTATGTGTGATTTCTTGGCAGCTTTTCCTTTTTTTTTTATTTTTTTAGCAAATTTTATTGCTTTTTTTAACTGGATGTTTCTATATTTAAATTTCAAATATTATTTCCTTTCACAGTGTTCTGCCCATAAGATCCCTAAACATTCCCATTTCCTTCTTCTCTAACCATACTTTCTCCCACATGACATTCCCTTGAACTGAAAGATGTACAGGGAGGACAAGGGCTTATCTTTCCAATGTTGCCCACAAATGCAATCCTTTGCCGCATATGCATTTGGAGCCATAGCTCAGTCCATGTACTTTCTTTATATATTGGTATAGTATGAGAAAGCTCTGGTTCATTGGCATTGTTGTTCTTTTGGGGTTGAAAGCACCTTCAGCTCTTCTAATCCTTTTTCAAAGTTTACTAAGAACAGGTCCATTTTCAGTTCACTAGTCTGCTACTAGCATTCACTTATGTATTTGACATGCTGTATCTGTGTCTCTCAGGAAATATCTTTTTCCGTTTCATGGCAGAATGCACTTCTTACCTTCATAAATCTTATATTGTTTGGTTGTCGTTTGCTTTCCTGATGTCTGGTAATTTTTTGAAAAAATAAGGATTTGGGAGTTTATCATTTGAAGTAGCTACACAGTATTTAGAGTTTTATACTCACTATATAGCTGGACCCACTTGTGACCAAAATCATTGAAGAAATTGGAATTGGGAAACAAAATTTTTGAGTACACATTGAGGAAAATTTACAAAGTTCCTTATCATGTAATTTACAATAAGAAATTGAAATACAATATTCATTCTATTCAAGGTCTGTAGGGAAAATACTGACCTTTGAGAAATGGAGAAACCCTAGAAAATTGAACTGTATGTCACAAGAATGAACCTATGATATATAGAATAAAAATATTATCTAGAAGAATCTCCTACACTCCATGTTCCTAAATCTTTTTTACCCATGCAATGCCCCTTAATAACTTTCTGCAATCCGAGCATGTAGCCACTAGTGAAGCAGAAAGAAGTCTCTACCTTTAGAGAGATGGAGTACATAAGGGTTTCCACTGTGTCACAGGAAACATACCTGGAAAATGCCAGCTCAAATCTGGTCAATATAAGGAAAGATCTTCAGCAGGTGGGAAATGGGAGTTCTCACTGACATTATCAATAGGCCCTCCCTGAAAACACTCTTGTAACCTGGAGAGCATTAGCTTCTTTTAGGAAGTCACAAGTGTTCTCGTGACTGCAACTGCCTCTCAGATATTACTTCAGTAACTCTAGGTTTTACTAATTGGCCTCTAATTCAGAGCAAATTGTGGAGTGATAACAAAGAGGATGAAGAGATCAGAAATATGGAGAAAGAAGCTGGCCCTCTGTCTTGGTATAAAAAACAAGGAATAAATATATGGTCCTATGGAAAGCTCAGTGAGACATTTATAGGGTTTTAGTGGATTCGCTGAAGAGATACCCTTGATCTGAGCCTCCAACATAAAGGAATCAGGAGTTGGGGGACCCTCAGAAGCATCTGGACTTCCCTGTTCTTATGGTTCCTGGAAAGTTTACATCATTCATTTCTTACTTCCAAAAGCCAAGTGTTGTGAAGGGCACAGTTGTTTTCCTGAGAGTTCATGACCTTTACTCTTTTTGTCAAGAAGAAAAGGTCCTAAGGAAGAAGTGAAAAACAAATATTGGGTCCCTAGCTCCGAAGAAACTCCCCCATGCTTTGGATACCTATAGTGCAGTTTGTGTCTGACACTGATATTTGGAAGAAAGAAGTGCTTCTAGTTGAGACTTCATCATCTCAGACTTTCCACTAGTATGACTCTGACTATCACTTCTGATTTCTGAGTCAATATGTGTGATTATTGGCAGCTTTCTTTTCTTTTATATCATTCATTTTTTTAATTTTTTAGCGAAATTTATTGATTTTTTTAATTGGAGGTCTCTATATTTACATTTAAAATATTATTTCCTTTCCCAGTTCCCTGCCCATAAGATCCCTAACCATTCTATTTCTTTCTTCTCTAACCAGCCTTTTTGCTGCATGACATTCCCTTAAACTGGGAGACAAACTAGGGAGAACAAGGGCTTCTCTTTCCTATGTTGCTCAAAAACTCATCTTCCACATATGCATTTCGAGCCATAGGTTCAATGTACGTTCTTTGTATTTTGATCGAGTATGATAAAGTGGTGGTTCATTGGCATTGTTGTACCTATGGGGTTGAAAGCACCTTCAGCTCTTCTAATCCTATTTCAAAATTTACCAAGAACAGGTCCGTTTTCAGTTCACTAATTTGCTACTAGGATTCACTTCTGTACTTGACATGCTGTATCTGTGTCTCTCATGAAATATCCATATCCAGTTCCTGGTAGAATTCACTTCTTACCTTCATCAATCTAATCTAGTTTTGTTGGCTGATATATACATATATACTTTTGGTGGATCCTACACCTATGTAGTTAAGAGGAATGTTAACATGGATTCTGCCCCACTATTTCAAGAGTGTAGAATTCACAAATGACAATTTCTAAAAGACCCCCTCCTGTTTTTATAAATCTATTGAACTAGGCCTTTAACTGGCCCTCAAGCAATTCTTCTTCCTGCACATTATCTGGTATCTTACTTTTGTCCTTTGCAACACTGGAAGCTAGATAGTGTAATATTGATATCAAATTGGACAAGAAACCTAACTCAATAGTACATGTTGTTCTTTGCCTTCCTGATGTCCTGTAATTTTTCTATAAAATAAAGATTTCAGAGTTTACCATTTGAAGTAGGGACACAGTATTTACACTTTTATCCTCACTTTTTAGCTGGACCCCTATTGTGACCAAAACCATTGCAGAAAATGGAATTGGAAAACAGAATTTTTGAGTATACATTGAGGAATATTTACAAAGTCACCTATCAACGAATTATCAATAAGAAATTGAAATACAATACTCATTCAACTAAACGTCTGTAGGGAAAATACTGGCCTTTGGGTAACAGAGAAAACCTAGAATATTGAACTGAGTCACAGGAATGAACCTGGGAATATAATTATTATCTAGAAGAATCTCTTACACTCCATGTTCCTAAATCTTTTCTACCCACGCCAAGACCTTGACTAATTTTCCCCATTCAGAGCATCGAATCACTAGTGAAGCAGAGAGAAGTCTCTAGCTTTAGAGAGATGGAGTATGTAAATGTTTCAAGTGTTCATCAGGAGACACTCCTGGAAAGGACACCCTCAAATCGGGTCAATGTAAGGAAACATGTTCAGCAGGTAGGCCATGGCATTTCTCAGTGACATTATCATTAGGCCCTCCATGAAAAATCTGTTGTAACTGGAGAGCCCTAGTTTCATCTGTGATGTAACAAGTATTGCCCTGACAGGAACAGCTTCTGGGATATTCCTTCAGTACCTCTCCAGTTTACTAATTGGCCACTTATTCAGAGTAAACACCCATTTGGGAGTGGGAACAAACAGGATGAAGAGATCAGAGATGAGGAGAAGGAATCTAGCCTTCTGTCTTAGTATTAAAAAAAAAGAAGAAATAAGTGGTACTTGGGAAAGCTCAGAGAGCCCTTTGTAGGGTTTGAGTGGTATCGCTGAAGAGATAGACTTGATCTGAGCCTTCCACATATGGGAATCAAGAGCTGGAAACTTCACAGAAGCACTGGACTTCCCTGTTCTTATGGTTCCTGGATGTCAGAGGGTTTATATCATACATTTCTTTATTCCAAAAACAAGTGTTATGAATGGCACTGTTGATTTCCTGAGAGCTCATGAATATACTATTTTTGTCATAAAGAAAAGGTCATAAGGAAGAAGGGAAAAACAAGTATTTTGTCCCTAACTCAAGTTAAGCTCCTCAATGCTTTGGAAACCTATAGTGCACTTTGTGTCTGACACTGATATCTGTGAGAGAGAAGTGCTTCTATTTGAGACCTCATCATCTCAGTCTTTATACAGTATTAACCTGACTACCACTTCAGATTTCTGAGTCAATATGTGAGATTACTTGGCAGCTTTCTTCTCTTTTATATCATTCATGGTTTTTTTATATTTTTTAACAATTTTTTTTCTTTTTGAACTACATGTTTCTATATATACATTTAAATATTATTTCCTTTCCCAGTTTCCTGCCCATAAGATCCCTACATGTTCCATTCCTTCTTCTCTAACCAGCTTTTCTGCCGCATGACATTCCCTTGAACTGGGAGACAAACTGTGGAGGACAAGGCCTCTCTTTCCAATGTTGCCCAAAAAGGCAATGCTCTGCCACATATGCAATTGGAGCCATAGGTCTGTCCACGTACTTTTTTTGTATGTTGGTATAGTATGAGAAAGCTCTGGTTCATTGGCATTGTTGTTCGTACGGGTTTGAAAGCAGTCTCAGCTCCTTTATCCTTTTCCAAATTTTATGAACAAGAGGTCGGTTTTCAGTTCACTGGTTTACTACTAGCATTCACTTATGTATTTGACATGCTGTATCTGTGTCTCTCGGGAAATATTTAAATCAGGTTCCTGGCAGAATGCACTTCTTACCTTCATCAATCTTATCTAGTTTTTTTTACTGATATATACATTTGTACTTTTGGTGGCTCCTACACCTATGTGGTGAAGTGGAATGTTAACATGGATTCTACCCATCTATGTCAAGAACTGACAAATGACCATTTCAAAAATACTCCTTCCTGTTTTTATGAACTTATTGAAGTAGATGTTTAACTGGTCCTCAAGCCATTCTTCTCACTTCCCATCATCCGGTATATATGTTTGCCCTTAAGATAGACTCATATTAAAACATCCAAAAACCTCAAGTCTGGCCACTGGGCTACTGGAAGCTCAAGAGTGTAGTACTGATATCAAATGCGACAAGAAACTGAATTCAATAGTCCATGTTGTCCTTTGCATTCATGATGTCTGGTAATTTTTTGATAAAATAAGGATTTGGGAGTTTATCATTTGAAGTAGTTACACAGGATTTACACTGTTATACTCACTCTGTACTTGCGCCCCCTTTGTGACAAAAATCATTATAGAGAACGGAATTGGAAAACAACATTTTTGAGGACACATTGAGGAATATTCACCAAGTCCCTTGTCATGCCCAACCTTGACCAGCAAGGAAGACATGACCAAAGAAGATCTTCTTAAAGAAGATTTACTCAGGAACCTAGATACAATATTCTGGCCCTGGGTACGCACGGAGCACACTTAAATAATCAGTGTTGGCCAATCCCAGCAAGCTACGTGGGTCATGCCCATAAGCTGTCACTATGCGGAAGCTAGCAGGCCAGGCAGGCATAGCCAAATAAGGACTTGGTTACTACAAGGAGCGCTCACCATTTGGAGGGTGGAAGGCGGAAAACAGTGCCATATTTGAGGCGTGCCACGTCGCAGCTGCCTATAGTTCCCTCTTTTTGTTAAATTATTTAAGCAGGCAAAGTCACCACTGAGCATGGAGTCCCCCCTCCACCCCCTGTCTTAAGAACATCTGTTCATTAAACCAATCTTCAGGCACCTTGTCTCCCACAAGGTTCAATGACTTAGGTAGAAGGGAGGTTGCCCATCACTGGGAGGGTCACTCACACATACTCAGGCGTGAGGTACAAAAAGGTCTTCTGAATGACCTTAAGCCAGGCTTGAGGGGACTGTCCTGCTTCAATGGCTGCAAATACTGTACCGCCGTAACCACGTGACACCTATAAACAAACCTCAATCTACAGAGACACCACAGGCTCACTAGGGAGACCAGCAGCAAGAGTCCAGCTAGGGTTATCATACCCGTCCACTCCCTCAGATGATTCATAGCAGCAGCAATCCAAGATGAAAATTCCATGGCAGTCTAGCATCTGCAGGTGTGTAGTTCACGGTCATGATGGCTACACGTAGCTGATCCATTAAGAAATCGAATTCTCCTGTCCAATTACCTAGAAGATAACTTGACAACTAATTAGACAAATTAGAGGAGTGGATTTAAAAGTCAAGACATATCGGCATTAGTCTTGGGAACACTGATAGTATCCCGCACAGGGGTTCCATTTGGATCAGCATTTGGGACACACTGAGAAGTGTCACCAACAGCAGGATCTTCATTAGTGTTCCACCTTCTGGTAAATCATTCAGGGACCCAAAACGGATCTTGGCGGTCCTGAGGAAACACACAAACAGACCCTCTTGCCCATGCCAACACGGGATCTGGCACATGCGATAAGCCAGTGATCACGTCTTTCCATTTCACATAACACTTCAACGTGCCTGCCCGACACTGATGTCGGTCAGCTGCAGAAAGGGCATCATAATCAAAAATTAAAAAAAAAATTAAGAGTAAAAAGGGCTAAGGATATCTGTTCCCTCAGGGATCTACCATGGCCTATTCCCATTTTTTGTTTAATTATGCATTTCTTCAAGGTACGATGTGCTTGCTCAACAATACCATGATGTTGGGGATTATAAGGCAGGTCATGGCTCAATTGCACATCCATCTGTTTATAAAAGGATTTGAAAGATTTGGCAATTTATTCTGGGCCATTATCAGTTTTTAAGTGTTGAGGGTTTCCCCAAGCAGCCCAGGCTAAAAGGTAATGTCCAATAACATTGCGTGCATTTTCTCCACTCATAGGAGTAGCATGAATGACACCTGAACAAGTATCCACAGAAACATGAATGTAGTTTATAGCCCCAAATCCAGATATGTGTGTTACATCGATTTGCCAAATCTTTAGGGGCAAGAGGCCTCTAGGATTAACCCCTACACTAGGGGGATGGTGAAAGGTAATACACTGCTGATATCCTAAAACTATCTGTCGAGCATCTGCTCAAGACAGATGAAACTTCTGCTCTACAGTCTCAGTAGGCACATGAAATTGTTGATGAAACTGTCAAGCTTGATCCAATGATGAGCTTAAGAAGATGAACTCCATGAGGGTACATCTATCCATGAGATCATTTCAATCACTGAGAGGAAAAGGCAAACCTTTATGAGCTCTAATATGTAGGACAAAAAACTTGTGACCTCTTTTCCAGATCAATTCCTGAAGTTCCCTCAGTAGCTGGCATACCGTGCTGCTAATTTTAATAGGGCCAGCCACTTCTAATATCTTAACTGCATTAACAGATATGATGAATCAGAGAGCAAATTAAAGCCAAAGGAACAATTTTGAGTTCAATTATTTGTGGAATCCCGGGATGATATTGACACAAAATTGGGACTTGATGGTTAATCACATAAGCTCCACAGCCATTTTTGGATCCATCTGTAAAAATGTTTGGCGCCCCCTGTATAGAAACACTGGAGGTAACCTTAGAAAGATCATGGGATGTTCTTTAAAGAAGGATAGCAAAGAGTGTTTTGGATAATGACTATCTATCTCTCCATGGAATCCACAGCATAATATACCCTAATCATCGACAGTGCCACACATGATCTTCATCTGCTGACCTGTACAGGGCACTATGATCGAGGTTGGGAAAACACCAAAAAATTGTATGCACTGTTGGATCCCATTCAGGGGTAATCGAGCAACTGCTGTAGGATAATACTCTACTGATTTACCTAGAGATTCCTTGGGATAAACACAAAGCATAGGGCATTCTTGCCACAACAATCCTGTGGGCTGCATGTAGGTGTCTATAATGGATAGCACAATGTCTGCACCCTCCTTCCATCGATGTAAAGTTGCCTTGTAATCCTTTTTCAACCTTCTTTAAAGCTCCCTTGCTTCATCAGATAATTGTCTAGGAGAAGCCAAGGCCGAATCCCAACTATAGTATTATACATTGATTTTACTTCATAATTTGGTAATTTTAAATAACATCAGACCAAATTAATATCTCCTAGTAATTTGGGAAAATCATTAAGAGTCTTAACTTATCTTTCCTCAATTCAACCTTCTGGGGGATAATGGTATAAGGACTTATTTTTGCTCTTAAATAATTTACAAGATTGTCCATTTGTAACTTTTCTGGGGCAATAAACAATCCCCTGCCTTCTAGCAATTTAACTAAATTTCCACTAGCTAAATCTAAAATCTCTTCATTCTTTGAAGTTAAAAGGATATCATCCATAAAATGGATGAATCTCAGTGCAGGAAACTTCTGTCTTATTGAGGCGATGGCGTTGCCCACAAAAAAGTTGACACATAGAAGGGCTATTGGCCATGCCCTGTGGTAAAACTACACATCCATATCGTTGCTCAGGTTTCATGATTGCATGATGGAACAGTAAAAGCAAATATTTCATTCTCCCTAGGACAAAGAGGTATGGAGGAAAAGAAATCTTTCATATAAAACACTACAACAGGCCAACAGGATGGTGCACAGGATAAAAGAGGAAGCCCGCATTGCACTGGGCCCATGATTTGCATCTGTTGATTAATAACTTGTAAATGATGCAACAGTCTCCATTTCCCTGACTTCTTTTTAATCACAAACATTGGGGTATTCCAAGGTGATACTGATGGTTCTATATGCTTCGTAGTCAGCTTTACCTGTGGCAAGCTTCTCAGAAGAAAGCAGCCACTGAGGAACCCACACTGGCTCTCCTGTTTTCCAGGTAATGGGAACCCTTTCCCAGTGGCCCCAAGGAAAAACCCAGGTCCTGATTCCTTTCTCTCTTTTGGGCAGTTATATGGCTAGTCCTACCCTGCAGATATTTCCCTATTCCTTTTTGGGAAAATAGCCCATATGTTTCATAATCTTTAGTGAAGTTTCAGAATACTCAGTGGTCAATTTGAAACCCATATTTTTTAGCAAATCTCTCCCCCAATGGGAAATGGGCAAATGCAACACATAGGGTTGCATAACTCCTGAATGCCCTTCCTGATCTCTCCAACTCAGTTTTCTTGCACTAATATCAGGATCTGTTGCATAAACGAGACCTTGTAAAGTTTGAGATGAGGCCTGTACTGGTCATCTAGAGGGCCAATCTTTCTTAGCTGTTATACTTCTATTGGCCCCTGTATCCAATAGTCCTAGGATCCTTTTACCATCTAACCTTAGCTCCATTACTGTGCGTTGGTTTAAACCCAAGGCTAAAAATGTCAGGTTGGAGCCTGTGGAACTGAAACCATTCTCTCCTCTCCCTCTAGACTGGGCTACAAATCTTTCATGAAGGCTAGGAAAAAGTAATATTTGGGCTATTCTGTCCCCAGGGGAAATGGCAGTAATCCCTTTTGTTGATTCTACCTTGATCTTGACTACCCCGGTATAATCTGGGTCAATAACTCCTGGATGGACGTGTAGTCCTTTTAAATTTGAAGATGTCTCCCTATAAGCAACCCTACAGTGCCATGTTCAAGGGGTCCTTTAAAATCAGTTTCTATCAACTGGAACCCCATCCAAGGAGTTAGTACGGGTCTGGTGGTGGAGCAGATGTCCAGTCCTATGGAGCCCTTAGTGGCTCTCCTTGGCCCCTCAGATTTCGAAGGGACGGCCATCTCTTGTGACTCTATTCTACATCCTGATTCTCGACTGGCCCATATATTTGTGGGACCTGGGGTAATGGGCACCACTGTCCATTTTTTGGACATGCTCCACCAAAACCCAAGCTAAGAGGCTGCACATTGATTTCTTTTACCGAGTGGCACTCAAGAGCCCAATAGTTCGCATTTTTGCAATTGGGACACAGCCCTTGTTGCCTTGGGCATTGGCCACTTACTGTACTGAATAGACTTCTCCTTTCTGTAATTGCCTTTTTAGGTGCCCCTGTTGATCACACTTAACATATGCTCCTGAGCTTCCTCCTTTTCTCTGATTCATCTGCGTAACAGCAGCCGCAAGTCCAACATTAATCAAAGGTCCCCCTATTTCTCTACAGACGTTCATCCAAGCTCCAAGTCCCTTATTCTTGTAAGGAATGATAGCAGCTCGACATTCCTTTGTGCAAAGCTCATAGGCCAAGTGTTTAATTAAGGGCATAATCATATTGGGGTCGCCAAAGACTCTCCCTGCTGCTACCACTAATTAGGCTACAAAGTCAGAGAATGGCTCCATATGTCCTTGAAGGATCTTGATGAGGTTTCCATTCACTTCTCCCTTATTATTTAAGGATTTCCATGCCTTGGTTTCAACTTCATTAATCTGCTGGTAAACCTGTACTGGATACACTGTCTGAGCATTGGCAAAGCATTTCTAACCCAGCAGCATATATCTATCCCAGGCAGCTTGGCCACCCCCCACTTCTAAGTTAGCGGCAGCCTGTTCTTTGACAAACTCAATAAGAAAAGCTCTCCAGTCCAAATACTGTCCCAGACAAAGACAGGCCCAAGCAAGGTTAGTCTAATGACTAGAAGTCATGCAAAATCTGTGTAAGACCTCAACCTGAGCTATGGTAAATGAGGCCATAATGCCATATGTCCCGACTGATTCCATCAGGGTCTTGATCACCTTAAAGTCTAAAGGCTCATGATACCTTTGTTGATTAGCATCGGCATAAACAGGATAGGATAGATGCAGTTCTGTGTGGACTGGCTTCCAGACTTCTGGGCAGAATGTACTACCCAAAACTCTACTTCCTCCTTCTACAACATTTTAGGGAGGAGAAGCGGAGGAGAACTGCCCAGGAAGTTACTCCGCCATTTTAGGCTTTTTTCTTTTCTTCTTCTCTCTATTCCTTAGAGACTGTTTCCACATTTGATCTGTCAACTCTTGTAACTCTTCTTCTGAATCTGTTTTGTCTGTTTCTTCCTCTGTATCTGTCTTTAACGAGTCTGTCTCCTTTGTGCTTCCCTGCTTTTCTGACCTCTTCATTTGAAGCATTTCTAGGGCACCTTGCCCCTTCTCTATAGTTGTCTGACAACCTTTTTGATCGTCAAGGCAACTACTTGCTAAGCACCACAGTGGATGGATCCCAGGTCTGAGAGTCCCCTGTTCCCAGGCAAAATCAAGGTCTTTCCCTACTTTTTCCCAACTTGCCACAGTAAGATTACCAGAGACTATGAACCAGGGGCAATGACTTCACATTCATTCAAAAATCTCCCTATGGCACTCCTTTTTATTTTTAGTTTCTTATGCTCAAATAGCTCTTGAAGAGCCAGAAAAATTGCATGAGACTGTGAGATCCCCATGACAAAAAACTTTCTATGCTGGCTTAATTCTCCAAGCATCTTCCTAATTTCGGTTTGCTGCTACCGAGAACTTTCTTGTTAACTACCCTGAGAATTTATAGCCACTTATTTCCCACAGTCCTTATGGTCCCACATTCCTTGGGAACTTTCCAGCGCTGCCCTGACTGCAAGAAGTTCTGATTTCAGGAGGTCCCTGTACAGACCACCACTTGCTGCGGCCAACCTCGACTAACAAGGAAGACACGAATAGTGAAGATCTTCTTCAAGCAGTTTTACTCAGGTGTAGAGGACCGCTATAATAATTGCCACCACTAGATGGCGCTGGCTTCCACTGAGCCCCATGTATAAGGCCAGGATAGCTTTCGCCATTACAAGATGGCACTGGCCTCCATTGCGCCAGCCGACTTCCTTTCAGGAAGTTAACTGTGTGCACATGTGCAAGAATGCCTTCGTGCCAGGTCTTTGACCACTGCGGGGCGTGCCTAGTGAGATTGTAGGTAAGCAACCAATCAGGTGTGGATGCGCCATGCTGGGGTGTATATAAGCCGTGCCATGCTGGTGCACAGCGCCTCTCCGTAAGATTCAAAAAAAGTTTAGCTGTAGCAAGGATCCGTATGTCCCTGCGAGTTTTCTTGCTGGCAAGGGCACGTGGGATATTTGCTGCTGAAACCTGGGACAAAAACCTCACCATCGCTGGAGCCGAGGAGAGCCTCCGTTCACGGAAAGGGTCCAGAAGCTACAAGCCGCGGAAAGGACCTGAAAGACAATGTTTAGCCATGATCTATTCCACCTCACTCCCTTGCTAGATGCGGCAGAAGCCTCTAGTATTATTTTGGCAGCTCTCGGGCTTTCTGTATTGGCCTTTGAGTTTCTAGTTACTGCCAGATGGCATCAGAGGTCGCATGGGAGCCGCCCAGCTGTAACAGCAAAGCGGAGAGCGTTGGGTGAGGGGCAAGGCAGCATGACAGAAACCGGATGGGAAGAAAAATTAAAGAGCTCAAGGAAAGACAACCAGACAGTCCCCTCTGCAGAGGTGAGAGAGTGGGGAAAAATGCCCCAGGACAGATAATACAGAGAAGGGAGAAAAAGGTCTTGAAAAGGAGAAGTCTTTATCCGGTAAAGGATTTAAAGACTTCAGAGCTTGATAGCTCATAGACAGACGAGCTTAGCTCCTCTGATGAAGAGGATTTAGAAGATGAGACACCTCGCTATGAAGAAGAGCTTCACAGAGTCATACTGATCAGATTTGATAGAGGTAGACCACATGAAAAATTTATTCAGAGAATCAAACAAAAGGACATCTCAATGCCCATACACAGCTCGATGGAGTTAATGTAATTGGGTTGTGAGTAAAAATATTCAGGACTGTTTTTCACTTCCATACCATTGGCGAATGTCAGTTGTGCTGCACAGATAATATATCTCAGTATCAGACAGAAATTGGGTTTAACAGGTTGATGGACTAGTCCAGGAATTGAGACAATCCATCGACCATAACAACTACACTTGAATGGATAGACAGTGTAAAAGTGGTGGGAAAGAGAAAATCCTACCTCTCTGCTGACACCATCTGTTTTTTTTTCCCTCTTTGTCTATTGTCTGCCATTGGTGCACCAAGCTATCCCCATGTCTGTCAGTTTGCGTCTGTGCTTCTTGCTTCTCGTTGGTTAAATGTTTTATGTTTCATGTTCAAAAGAAAAAATGGTAAAAACTTTATCTGCTGGTCGTTCACACCTTGACTTGGTTTTAACTCTCTTAAAAAAGAGAACAAAAAATAAAAAGCAGTTTCAATTAGGTTTTAGAGCCTAGGTCTGTAGCTAGAAGCCTAAGTCCTCTGAAGCATGATCCCCAGGGGGTGGCTAAATGTTTATACTAGCTTATCTTAAAGGCGTCAACAGCTCCTCAGCCTCTTTGGTACAAAACTGATGGCTGTTAATCTTTGAAAAAACTTTGACTGTGATCATTAGACTCAACACGTGACAAGGTGCTTCTCTAAAATAATAGGTAAAAAGGTTAATATGGTGTTTGGTCTAAATATTAAAGATATGTATAGCCACGTCAATTTGCTTCTGATTGTTTTTCAATGTATAAACATGGTCTACTTGCAATGGTTATGGACTATTGGCTTTTAAGTTATTGGATATGGTTAAAAAAGGTACAATATTGGTAACAAAAAGTTGACATTAAGTTGGTAATTTGTATGGAGTCATTCTTGACAATATGCGGCATGAGCCAGCCTCAGGAAACATATCTAAAATGAGATATTTTTATTGGATTCTTATTCGAGAAACCAGTCTTCTAAAAAAATTTAGGACAATGTCTCCTTGTTGAGGTATTAGAGACTACACCATCGTGTGTTCACATATAGGAATAGGCAGTCAAACTTTGTACTAGATTGTTGGAGGTCGAGTTTTGCTTTCCAAAGTTGTGGTTTGCCCTGAAGCTCTCTGTATTTTGATGCTAACTCCCCTGTCCCAAGAATAGCTGCCTAGTCAGTACTCAGAACTCAGGTGACTTTCCAAAATTGTGGCTGTGCTCTGGTGACACAAATAGAACTTAAGGATTTGATTAAGCATTGTCAGTGTTACATGGACTAACTCAAACTTATTCATAATTGAGGAAAAATCAAACAGGTAGAGATTGTTATAGGATTTACAAAGGATTGATGAGGTTTTAGAACTTGTGAGAGCATTACAGCCAGATACCTTATTCCAACTGCCATTTCAAGACAGATTTAGAGGATTGTTTTTATGCAATTTTTTACGTCCTGGCGATTGTGAGTCTTCATTTCGTGAGCTTGCTTATAATTTTAGAGAGCCCATAAAGTGATATCATTAGGAATAGTTAACAGCCTTATATTATGTAATTTTGTTGCTTCTTCAATGTAATAATTTAGAACTTTAAATATTTCAGTGTATATGGAAATTTTTACTACAAACTTCTGCTTTCAAAGTGAGCTTTAATATTTGGGGAGTAGCTGTTGCACTACTCCAAAAAAGAATATTTGAAACTAATTTTAAACTTCTAGGGCTATGTTAATTGGCTAAGTACCTCACCTTGCCAGAGGACTTAGGTCTTTGTCATTGGATATAAAGCTTAAGTTGTGTTAATACAGAATTGTAGGCTAGAGTCCTGGAAGTATTTCAAAAGGAAACTTGGAAAAACATATCTTATTCCAAACAACAGTTAATAGGTTATTACAAAATACTGATATTTAGCCTATTACATATACAAATTTTTCCAGCAAAATTGATAATTTTACTATTTACATGCTTTTGTACTTACTGTAAATTTGTACATGCAATCCATAGAAAATGCACTTAGTATATTTATAGGTGGTTCATCTAATGAAAAGGCTACATGCATGATTGGGTCACTTGTTTATTCTTTTGAGAGTTTCTATTGCTTCAACACAGATTATTAAATTCTGTGGTTTAGCCACTGTTTTTAAAATCAAGCTTTCAATTCACATACTGATAGCCAATGTGTGGCTTGTGGTTTACAATTGATTTCAATTACTTAAAGCTTTACTATAGACAAGTTTTCTACATAAAATCAGTGAGTGAAGATTTCAGTGTGAATGTCTGACAACTCACTGTCCTTTCAGTGCTCTGGCTCAGACAACTAAACAAAACCATAGACCCAGCTCTTTGAAAATGGTAATAGAGTTGATATGAAAAGAAAAAGCCTTCATTTGCTTACTTTAAATTCCCAGCCTTGCCCTGCCAGCTCAGGGATTTCTAGTATGACTAAATCTAGACAATATTTACAGGATATGACATTTCTAAATAATGCTTATTTTTAGATAAATAAAGTTTGTGAGGTGCTAGAGAAATGGCTTAGTGGTTAAGAGCACTAAGTACTGTTCCTTAATAGACCATTTAAATACTCAAACTGTATTGCCTGGACACTTTAGCAAGGGAGGGCAATGATACCAGACAGATTATAGGCCTTACAAAAGAACAATTAGTCAAAAAAATCTCATTCTTTATATATCCAAAACAATAATGCTAGAGACAATAATTTGGTATACAAGTCAATTTATAAATACAAGTGCTCGGTGTCCTCAATTTAATCCTCAAGGACTTACCTTAATAAATAATATCTTTACTATATCTTAATAATTAAATAGGGGGAGTTATCCCTGTGTGCTAAATAATGATCCTTTTATTTCAATTTTAAAATTTGGATGCCAAAGTTTATGGCACCCTACAACTAGGCATACTTCTTCCTAGGTGAAATAGAAAGATCCACGTATTGACATGATCCTATCCAGATATTTTATATGGGGAAGAGGGAATCTTTGTGTTTTTTTCTACAGGATGCTACAGAGTGTGCCAGCTGCCTGAGTGGATGGTGAGACTTGCTGATCCTGGGAGCATGAAGATTCAGCTCTCCTGGTTTTGGTCCCTGAAGTCATTCCTGTGCCCTTAAGAAGAAGATGGAAGATTCCCCCCTCATCTTTTGTCATCACAGAGATTTTGCCGTTGCTACAGTCAGTGTTACCGCTGCGTGTGTCCCGTCCCACTATGGCCTGTTCTCTGACCCTCTGTGAACTGCTGCTTTCTGGAGAAGACTGGACTCCAGCCATTGCTGCCCCCCTCCTTCCCCTGGTGGCAGACTGTGGCTTCACAGGATTCCCACCTGCGTAAAGCTGCTTTGGACTGGGGAACTCTGCCCTGGTTGTACAGAACTCAGAAATGGTTCCATTGCCTGCTGGTTGTTCCAAAAATCCTGAACTGACCTGGAAAAGACCTTGACACTTTCGCTGCTATTGTAGCAGCCATTTACTACTACAAACATTGTGTCTGCAGTGTCTGGAGTTATCCTCCCCCAATCTATTGTTAGACAAGCACAGTGGGTGAACTTTCTGGAGTTGTTGCTAACAATTGGGAATTCTAAATTTTATTATAGGAGCGGCTTGACTATGGCCCTTGTTGGTAACATCTGAGGAGGACCAAATGAGGTTCCCACTACTTATCGGGAGTGGCTCTGTTTGGTGCAGCCCTATGCTGTGGATTAGTGTTCATGCTATGGTTGGTTTACAAAGTCAGATCTCAACAGAAAAGTGACAAGGCCGTTATCACTCAGGCACTTGTGGCCATTGAACAAGGGGCCTCCCTTAAAATTTGGTTATCTATCTTCAAAAATTAGTCGGTATCTGAGTTCTCTGCTCTTGCACCCCATGGATCTGTGGATCCATTACACTGGCATGAGAGAGACTCAATGATTCTTTGATCAACCCTTCCACATTGCTGAGGTTTCCTCATAACACGTGATAGGGTGATCATGATCTTTATAAATAAAATAATAAGGGGGAGATGTAGAGGGCTGCTTTAACATTCGCCACCACTAGATGGCGCTGGTTTCCACTGCGCCTCACATGGAAGGCCAGGATAGCTTTCGCCATTACAAGATGGCGCTGGCCTCCACCACGCCAGCCGACTTCCTTTCAGGAGGTTAACTGTGTGCGCATGTGCAAAAGTGCCTTCGTGCCAGGTCTTTGCCGACTACGGGCTGTGCCTAGTGAGATCATGGGTAAACAACCAATCAGGTGTGGATGCGCCATGCTAGGGTGTATATAAGCCGTGCCATGCCGGCGCGCGGTGACTCTCCTTAAGATTCAATAAACGTTTAGCTGTAGCAAGGATCCGTATGTCCCTGTGTGTTTTCTTGCTGGCGAGGCTGAGGAGGACAGTCAGGAAACTTGATACAATCTTCTGACCCCAGGGAACCCTCGAACCACACTTAAATAGCTAGCGCTGGCCAATCCTATCGAGCCACGTGCGTCATGAAGATAGGCTGTCACTATGCGGAAGCTAGGAGGCCAGGCAGTTGTAGCCAAATAAAGACTAGTTTACTAAAAGGAGAGCTCACAGTTGGGAAGGTGGAAGGCAGAAACCAGCGCTATCTTTGAGTCCTGGCACGTTGCAGCTGCCTACAGTCGCGTTTCAAGGAATTTACAATAAGAAATGGAAATACAATATTCATTCAATTAAAGGTCTGTAGGAAAAATACTAGAAATTGTGAAACAGAGAAAACCTAGAAAATTGAACTGTATGTAACAGGAAAAAACCTATGACATACATAATAAAAATATTCTCTAGAAGAATCTCCTACACGCCATGTTCCTATAACTTTACTACCCATGCCAAACCCCTGAACAACTTTCACCATTCAGATCATGAAACAAATAGTGAAGCAGAGAGAAGTCTCTTGCTTTAGAGAGATGGAGTACATAAAGGTTTCCACTGTGTCACAGGAGACATACTTAGAAAGTGCTTACTATTTGGCATCTAATTCAGAGAAATTGGGGAGTGATAACAAAGAGGATGAAGAGATTGGAAATGGAGAGAAGAATGCTGGCCTTCTATCTTGGAATAAAAAAACAAGAAATATGTGGACCTTTGAAAAGCTCAGTGATTCTTTGGTAGGAGTTGAGTGTTATCGCTGAAGAGTAACCATGATATGATCCTTGTACATAAGGGAATAAGGAACTGTGAGTCTCTCAGAAGCATCTGGACTTACCTTTTCTTATCAAAAGGTTTATATCATTCATTTCTTAACTCCAAAAGCCAAGTGTTGGGAAGGGCACAGTTTTTTTCCTGAGAGGTCATGACTTTTACTCTTTTTCTCAAGAAGAAAAGGTCCTGAAGAAGAAAGGAAAAACAAGTATTGTGTCCCTAATTCAAGGTAAACTCCTCCATGCTTTGGATAAATATAGTGCAGTTTGTCTGACACTGATATTTGCTAGAGAGAAGTGTTTCTAGTTGAGACTTCAATAACTCAGTCTTTCCACTAGTATTACTCTACCACTTCAGATTTCCAAATCAATATTTGTGATCACTTTGCAGGTTTCTTTTCTATTATATCATTCATTTTTTTTATATTTAAGCAAAATTTATTGCTTTTTAACTAGATGTTTCTATATATACATTTAAAATATTATTTCCTTTCCCAGTTTCCTACAAGTTCCATTTCTTCTTCCCTAATAAGCCTTTGTGCTGCATGACATTCCCTTGAACTGGGAGACAAACTAGGGAGGACAAGGGCTTCTCTTTACTATGTTGACCAAAAAGGCCAACCTCTGAAACATATGGATTTGTAGTCATAGGTCAGTCCATGTACTTTCTCTGTATATTGGTCTAGTATAAAAAGCTCTGGTTCACTAACATCATTGTTCTTATGGGGTTTAAAGCAACTTCAACTCTTCTAATCCTTTCTCAAAATTTAACAAAAAGTCTGTTTTCAGGTTACTGGTGTGCTACCAGCATTCACTTCTTGTGTCTCTCAGTAAATATCTATATCCAGTTCCTTGCAGAATGCACTTCCTACTTTCATTAATCTTATCTAGTTTTTTTTTTCTTTTTTTTTTTTTGTCTGATGTATACATATATACTTTTGGTGGCTCTTACACCAATGAAGTTAATTGGAATATTAACATGGATTCTGACCAACTATGTCAAGAATATAGAATTCAAAAATGACAATTTCAAAGAGACACCCGCTGTTTTTATGAACGTATTGAAGTAGACTTTATTTTTTCTCTTTTATTCGGAGTTGGGGACCGAACCCAGGGACTTGTTCTTGCTAAGCAAGCATTCTCCATTGAGCTAAATCCCCAAACCTGAAGTAGACGTTTAACTGGTCCTTAAGTCAATCTTTTCCCTGCACATCATCCAGTATCTTACATTTACCTGAAGAAAGAATCATGGTAAATCATCCTAAACCCTGAAGTCTGGCCATGGGAACACTGGAAGCTAGATAGTGTAGTACTGATATCAAATGGGACAAGAAACAGAATTCAATAGTCCATGTTGTCCTTTGCTCTCCTGATGTCTCGTAATTTTTTGATAAAATAAGAATTTGGGAGATTACCATTTGAAGTAGGTACACAGAATTTACACTAATATACTTACTCTGTAGCTGGGCAACATTTGTGACCATATCATTCCAGAAAATGGTATTCGAAACAGAATTTTTGAGTACACTGAGAAATATTTATAAAGTCCCGTATCAAGGAATTTTCAATAAGTAATTGAAATACAATACTCAGTCAATTATATGACGGTAGGGAAAATACTGGCCATTGGGAAACTGAAAAAACCTAGAAAATTAAACTGTATGTCACAGGAATGTACCTGGGAATAAAAATATTATCTAGAAGAATCTCCTACACTCCATGTTCCTAAATCTTTTTCACCCATGCCAAGCCCCACAGCATGTAACCACTAGTGAAACACAGACAAGTCTGTAGGTTTAGAGAGAAGGAGCATATAAAGGAGTCACAGGAGACATACCTGGAAAGTGCAAACTTGAATCTTTTCAATGTAAGGAAAGAGTTCAGCACATAGGCCATGACAGTTTTCAGTGACATCATCATTAGGCCAACCCTGAAAACTCTCATGTTACTTGGAGAACACTAGCTTCTTCTGTGATGTCACAAGTGTTCTGACTGCAACTGCCTCTGAGATATTCTTTCAGTACCTTTAGGATTTACTAATTGGCCTCTACTTCAGAGCAAATTTGGGAGTGATAACAAAGAGAATGAAGAGAACAGGAATAGTTAGAAGAAGCTGGACTTCTGGCTTGGTATAAAAAAGAAGGAAGAAAGATGTGGTGCTTTGGAAAGCTCAGTGAGTCTTTTGTAGGTGTTAAGTGGTTTTGCTGAAGACATAGCCTTGATCTGAGTCTTCCACATAAGGGAATGAGGAGCTGGGAGACTCTCTAAAGCATCTGTACTTCTCCGTTCTCATATGGACTTCTCTGTTCTTATGGTTCCTTGAAGTCAGAGAGTTTATATCATTAATTTCTTTATACCAAAAGCCAAGTGTTGTGAAGTTCATAGTTATTTTCATGAGATATCATGACCTTTAGTCTTTTTGTCAAGAAGGAAAGGTCCTAAGGAAGAAGGGAAAAATAAGTATTGTATCCCTAGCTCTGAGTAAACTCCTCCATGCTTTGGATACCTATAGTGCAGTTTGTGTCTGACACTGATATCTGGAATAGAGAAGTACTTGTAGTTGAGACATCATCATCTCAGTCTTTCCACTAGTATTACTCTGAATAACACTTCAGATTTCTGCGTCAGCTTGAAATTTACTAGGCAGCTTTCTTTCTTTTATATCACTCTTTTTTTTTATTTTTTAGCAAAATTTATTGATTTTTTATCAGGATGTTTCTATATTTACTTTTAAAATATTATTTCCTTTCCCAGTTTCCTGCCCACAATGCATTCACTTGAACTGGGAGACAAAGTAGGGAATACAAGGGCTTCTCTTTCCAATGTTGCCTAAAAAGTCAATCTTCTGCCACATATGCATTTGGAGCCATAGGTTATTCCATGTACTTTCCTTGTATATCGGTCTTTTATGAGAAAGCTCTGGTTCACTGGCATTGTTGTTCTTCTTGGGTTGAAAGCACCTTCAGCTCTTCTAATACTGTCTCAAACTTTACCAACAAGAGGTCTGTTTTCAGTTCATTGGTTTGCTACTTGCATTCACTTCTGTATTTCACATGCTGTATCTGTTTCTTTCAGGAAGTATCTAAATCCAGGTCCTTGCAGAATGCACTTCTTTCATCAATCTTACCTAGTTTCTTGGCTGATGGATACAAATATAGTTTTGGTGGCTCATACACCTATTTTGTCAAGGGGAATGTTCACATGGATTCTGCCCAACTATGTCAAGAATGTAAAATTAAGAAATGGCAATTCAAATAGAGTCCCTCCTGTTTTTATGAACCTATTGAAGTAGACATTTATCTGGTCCTCAAGACATATTTCCTCCTGCACTTCATCCAGTATCTTAGGATTGGCCTGAACAAAGAATCATGGCAAAACATCCTAAACCATAAATTCTGGCCATGGGAACACTTGAAGCTAGATAGTGTAGTACTGACATCAAATGGGACTTAATAACCGAATTCAATAGTCCATGTTGTCCTTTGCTTTCCTGATGTCTAGTAATTTTTCGTTAAAATAAGGATTTGGCAGTTTATCATTTTAAGCAGGTATACAGTATTTACACAGTTATACTCACTCTATAGCTGGGCCCATGTTGTGACCAAAATCATTGCAGAAATTGGAATTGGAAAACAGAATTATTGAGTACACATTGAGGAATATTTACAAAATCCCCTATCAAGGAATTTACAATAAGAAATTGAAATACAATATTCATTCAACTACAGGTCTGTAGAGAAAATACTGGCCTTTGGGAAACAGAGAAATCTCAGAAAATTGAACTGTATGTCACAGTAATGAACCTGGGAATAAAACTATTATCTAGAATTATCTCCTGCACACCATGTTCCTAAATCTTTTCTACCCATGCCAATTCCCTGTCAAACTTTCTCCATTCAGAAAATGTAACCACTAGTGAAGCAGAGAGAAGTCTCTACTTTTAGAGTGATGGGTTAGAGTATAGGTTTCCACTGTGTCACATGAGACATACCTGGAAACTGAAAACTTGTATATGGTCAATATAATGAAAGGTGTTCAGCAGGTAGGCCACGACAGTTCTCAGAGACATCATCATTAGGACCACCCTGAAAACTCTCTTGTAACCTGGTGAGTCATAGCTTCTTCTGTGATATCACAACTATTGTATTGACAGCAACTGCCTCTCAGATATTCCTGCAGTACCTCTAGGGTTTACTAATATCCTCTAATTCATAGCAAATTGGGGTGTGATAACAAACAGATTGAAGAGATTATAAATGGGGAGAAGGAAGCTGGCTTTCTGTCTTGGTATAAAAAATAATGAAGAAATATGTGGTCCTTTGGAAAGCTCATTGAGTCCTTGGTATGTGGTGAGTGGTATCGCTGAAGAGATAGCCTTGATCTGAGTCTTCTATATAAGGGAATCAGGAGCTGGGGGAATCTCAGAAGCATCTGTACTTCCCTGTTCTTATAGTTCCTGAGGGATTATATCCTTCATCTCTTTATTCCAAAAGCCAAGTGTTGTGAAAGGCACAGTTGTTTTCCTGAGAGCTCATGACCTTTACTCTTTTTGTCAAGAAGAAAAGGTTCTAAGGAAGAAGGATAAAACAAGTATTGTGTCCCTAACTCAAGGTAATCTCCACCGTGCTTTGGAAACCTAGAGTGCATTTTGTGTCTGACACTGATATTTGGGAGAGAGACATGCTTCTCGTTGAGACTTCATCATCTCAGTCTTTCCACTACTATTACTATGACTACGACTTCAGCTTTCCGAGTCAATATTTGTGATGACTTTGCATCTTTATTTTCCTCTATATCTGCATTTTTTATATTTTAGCAAAATTAATTCCTTTTTAACTAGATGTTTCTCTATATATATGTGTATATATATATATATTGAAAATACATTTTCCTTTCCCAATTTCCTGACCATAAGTTCCTGAACCCATTCCATTTCCTTTCTTCTCTATCCATCCTTTTTGCCTCATGACATTCCTTCCAACTGGGAGATAAAATATGGAAGAAACGTGCCTCTTTTTCCAATGTTGCCCAAAAAGGCCATCCTCAGCAACATATGCATTTGGAGCCATAGATCAGTCCATGTCCTTTTTTTGTATGTTGGTCTAGTAAGCAAAAGATCTGATTCACTGTCATAGTTGTTCTTATGGGGTTGAAAGCACACTCAGCTCTTCTAATCCTTTTTCAAAATTTAACAACAAGAGGTACATTTTCAGGTCACTGGTTTGCTACCAGCATTCACTTTTGTATTTGACATGATATATCTGTGTCTCCCCCTAAATATTTATATCCAGTTCCTGACAGAATGCATTTTGTACCTTCATCAATTTTATCTAGCTTTGTTGGCTGATGTATACATATACATACATATATATATATATATATATATATATATATATATATATATATACATATATATATATGGTGAATCCTACACCTAAGTGGTTAAGTGGAAAGTTAACATGGATTCTACCCAACTATGTCAAGAATGTAGAATTCACAAATGACAATTTCAAATAGACTCTCTTCTGTTATTATGAACCTATTGAAGTAGACATTTAACTGGTCCTGAAGACATATTTCTCCCTGCCCCTCGTCCATTATCTTACGTTTGGCCTTAAGAAAGAAACATGGTAAATCATCCTACCCTCAAGTCTGGTCATGCAAACACTGGAAACTGGATAGAGTATACAGGAATGACCTGTGAATAAAAATATTGTCTAGAAGAACTTCCTACACTCTGGACTTTCCTGTTCTTATGGTTCCTGGAAGACAGTGTGTTAATATCATTCATTCCTTTATTCCAAAAGTCAAGTGATGTGAAGGGCATATTTGTTTTCCTGAAAAATCATGACCTTTACCCTTTGTCAAGAAGAAAAGATCCTAAGGAAGAATGGAAAAAGAAGCATTGTGTGCTTAGGTCCGAGTAAACTGCATGCTTTGGATACCTATAGTGCAATATGTGCTGACACTGATATTTGGAAGAAAGAAGTGCTTCTAGTTGAGACTTCATCATCTCAGACTTTCTACTTGTATTACTCTGACTACCACTTCAGATTTCTGAGTCAATATGTGTGATTACTTGTCACTTTCTTTTCTTTTATATCATTTTTTTATTTTTTAGCAAAATATATTGATTTTTTAAAATTGGATCTCTATATTTACATTTAAAATATTATTTCCTTTCCCAGCTTCCTGCCCATAAGATCCCTAACCGTTCCATTTCTTTCTTCTCTAAACAGCCTTTCTGCTGCTTGACCTTCCCTTAAACTGGGAGACAGACTAGGGCTGACTAAGGGCATCATCTCCATTTTTGTCCAAAAAGCTCATCCTCTCCCACATATGCATTTGGAGCCATAGGACAGTCCATGTAAATTCTTTGTTTATTGGTCTGGTATGTGAAGACTCTTGTTCATTATCATTGTTGTTCTTATGGGGTTGAAAGCACCTTCAGCTCTTCTAATCCTTTTTCAATATTTACCTACAAGAGTTCCGTTTTCAGTTCAATGGTTTGCTATTAGCATTCACTTCTTTATTTGACATGCTGTATTTGTGTCTCTCAGTAAATATCTATATCCAGTTCCTGGAAGAATGCACTTCTTACCTTTATCAATCTTATCTAGTTTTGGTTGCTGATGTTTAAATATAATTTGGTGGCTTCTACACTTATGTAGTTAAGTGGAAAGTTAACATGGATTCTCCCCAACAATGTCAAGAATGTAGAAGTCACAAATGACAATGCAAATAGACTCCCTCCTCTTTTTATGAACTTATTGAAATATACATTTAACTGGTCCTCAAGCCATTTTTCTCCCCTGCCCATCATCTGGTAGATTACGTTTGCTCTTAAGAAAGAATCATGGTAAAACATCCTAAACACTCAAGTCTGGCCATGTGAACACTGGAAGATAGATCGGGTAGTACTGACATCAAATGGGAATAGAGAAGCAAATTCAATAGTCCATGTTGTCCTTTGCTTTCCTGATGTCTGGTAATTTTTCGATAAAATAAGGATTTGGGAATTCATCATTCATCATTTGAAATAGGTCACAGAATTTACACTGTTATACTCACTCTATACCTGGGCCACCTTTGTGACCTAAATCATTTCAGAAAATTTAATTGGAAAACAGATTTTTTGATTACACATTGAGGAACATTTACAAAGTCCCCTATCAAGGAATTTACAGTAAGAAATTGAAATACAATATTCATTCAATTAAAGGTCTGTAGAGAAAATACTGGCCTTTGGGAAAGAGTGAAAACCCAGAAAATTGAACTGTATGTCTCAGGAATCAACCTGGGAATAAAAATATTATCTAGAAGAATCTCCTACACTCCATGTTCCTAAATCTTTTCTACACATGCCAAACCCCTGTCTAACTTTCTGCATTCAGAGCATGTAACCACTAGTGAAGCAGAGAGAAGACTCTACTTTAGAGTGATGTAGTAAGTACAGGTTTCCACTGTGTTACAGGAGACATACCTGGTAAGGGCACGCTCGAATCTGGTCAATGAAGGAAAACTGTTCAGCAGGTAGACCATGGCAGTTCTCAGTGACATTATCATTAGGATCTCCCTGAAAACTCTCTTATAACCTGGTGAACCATAGCTCCTTCTGTTGTCATGAAAGCAAATGCCTCTCAGATTTTCCTTCACTACCTGTAGAGTTTACTAATTGGCCTCTAATTCTGTAGAATTTGGGAGTGAGAACAAAGAGGTTGAAGAGATATGAAATAGGGAGAAGGAAGCTGGCCTTCTGTCTTGGTATAAAAACAAGGAAGAAATATGTGGTCCTTGGGAAAGCTTAGTGTGTCCTTGTTAGGTGTTTAGTGGTATCTCTGAAGATATAGGCTTTATCTGTGCCTTCCACATAAGGGAATCAGTAGCTGGGAGCCTCTCAAAAGCATCAGGACTTCCCTGTTCTTATGCTTCCTGGAAGTCTGAGAATTTATATCATTCATTTCTTTATTCCAAAATTCAAGTGTTGTGAAGGGCACAGTTGTATCCTTGACAGGTCATGGACTTTATACTTTTTGTCCTAAAGAGAATGTTACTAAGAAAGATGGAATGGACAAGTATTGTGTCCTCATCTCAGAGTAAACTCTTCTATGTTTTGGATTCCTATATTGCAGTTTCTGTATGACACTTCTATCTGGGAGATCACAGTGCTCTAGTTCAGACCTCATCATCTCAGTCTTTCCTCTAGTATTACTCTGACTATCATTTTAGATATCCAAGTCAATAGGTATGATTATTTGGCAGTTTTCTTTTATATCGTTCATTGTTTAGCAAATTTTATTTCTTTTCTAAACTGGATGTTTCTATATTTAAATTTAAAATGTTATTTCCTTTCTCAGTTACCTGCCCATAACATCCCTAACTAGCCCCCCTCCCCTTCTTCTATAACCCTCTTTACTACCCCTTGACATTACCTTGAACTTGGAGTCAAACCTAGGGAGGACCAAGGACTTCTCCTTCCATTGGTGCTCACCAAGTCCATCCTCATCCACATATGCAGTTGTATACATAGCTCTGTCCATGTACATTCTTTGAATATTGGTCTAGTTTCAGAAAGCTGTGGTTCATTGGCATTGTTGTTCTTATGGTGTTAAAGCCCCTTCAGCTCTTGTATCTTTCCTCAAAATCTACCAACAAGAAGTCCATTTTCAGTTCACTGGTTTGTCACTAGCATTCACTTCTGTATTTGGCATAATCTAGCTGTGTGTCTCAGGAAATATCTATATATGATTCTTCGCAGAATGCACTTCCTATCTTCATCAATTTTGTCTAGTTTTGGTGGCTGATGTATACATAATTACTTTTGCTGGCTCCTATAGCTTTCAGTTTAGCTGGAATTTTAACATGGATTCTGCGCATCTAGGTCAAGACTCTAGAATCCACAAATGGCAACGCCAAATAGACTCCATACTGTTCTTTTGAATCTACTGAAATTGAGGCTTCACTGGTCCTCAAGTCATTCCTCTCCCTACCCAGCCTCCTATATCTTATGTTTGGCCTTAATAACAAATCATGGAAAAATATCCAAAACCCTCAAGTATGGCAATGAAACACAGGAAGGTACATATTGCAGATCTGATATCAAATGAGACTAGAGAACCAAATCCTATAGTCCATGTGGTACTTTCCTTTATTGATGTCTGGTAATATTTGGATACAATAATTATATGGGAGTGTGTCATTTGAAGTACGTACACAGTATTACACTGGTATACTTACTCTATAGTTGGGCCCACTTTGTTGCCAAAATCATTGCAGAAAATGGATTGGAAAACAGAATTTTTGAGTACACTTTCAGGAATATTATAAAGTCCCCTATCATTGAATGTACAACAAGAAAACATAATATAATATTCATTCAACTAAAGGAGTATAAGAAAAATCCTAGTATTTGGAAAACAGAGATATCTGAGAAAATTGAACTGTAGGCCATAGGAATGGACCTGGGAAAAATTATTATCCAGAAGAATCTCCTCCACTCCAGGTTCCTAAATCTTGTCCACCTATGCCAAGCCCCTTACTATGACTCTCCATTCAGAGCATGTAACCAATAATGAAGCCAGGAGAATTCCATATATATATATATATATATATATATATATATATATATATATATATATATACACTATATCTATATACACTATATCTATATATAGTATATCTATATATCTGGTTCCTGGCAGCATGCACTTCTTAGCTTCAACAATCTTTCTAGTTTTGGTGGCAGATATGTTTATCTATCTGTATCTGTATCTGTATCTGTATCTGTATCTGTATCTGTATCTGTATCTGTATCTGTATCTATCCATCTATATCTATCTGTATCTATATCTATCTATCTATATCTCTATCTATCTATCTATCTATGTCTATGTCTATGTCTATGTCTATGTATCTATCTATCTATCTATCTCTATCTCTCTCTCTCTCTCTCTCTCTCTCTCTATATATATATATATATATATATATATATATATATATATATATATATATATATATATATGGCTCCTTCAGCAATGATGTTAGATATGGATTTGAACAAATAGGTCAAGAATGTAGAATTCACAAATGCCAAATAGACTTCCTCCTGTTCTTATGAATCTATTAAGGTTGAGGTTTCCCTAGACCTAAAGCCATTCCTCTCCTTGCCCTTCCTCCGGAATTTTATTTTCCTTGAAGAAAGAATCCAAACTTCCAAAACCTGCAAGTCTAGCACTGGGAAAACAAAAAGTTAGATATTCCAGAACTGAAACTTAATCAGACTTGAGAACCGCATTCTGTACTCCATGTTGTCCTTTGCTATACTGATATCTGGTAATTTTTGGATAAAATAAGGATTTTTGAGTTTATCATTTGAAGTAGGTACACAATATATACACTGTTATATTCACTCTATATGTGGGTCCCCTTTGCTTCCGAAATCATTGCAAAAAATTTAATTCATTAACAGAATTTTTGAGTATACACTCAGGAATATACATAAAGTCCCCTATCAAGGAATGTACAATAAGAAAGTGAAATACAGTGTTGGGGATTTAGGTCACTGTTAGAGCGCTTGCCTAGCAAGCTCAAGGCCCTGCTTTCAGTCCCCAGCTCCAATAAGAAGAAAAAGAGTAAATGTAATAGAATATTCACTTAATTAAATGTCTGTATGGAAAATACTGGCCATTGGGACACAGAGAAAACCTAAGAAATTGAACTTTATGTCACAGGAATGGACCTGGAAATATATTTATTATGCAGATGAATCTCCTCCACTCCATGTTCCTAGATCTTTTCTACCAATTGCAAGCCCCTGACTAACTTTCTCCATTCATTGCAGGCAACCACTAATGAAGCACAAAGAACTCTCTAATTTTAGAGTGATGTAGTAAGGAAAGGTTTCCACAGCGTTACAGGAGACTAT